>NW_027485189.1:0-49186 GCF_050908995.1 Andrena cerasifolii | reverse complement strand
TTTCAATATCAGTTTTTCGATATCAGTTTTTCAATATTTGTTTTTCAATATCGGTTTTTCAATATCGGTTCTAATATCGGTTTCAATATCGGTTTTTCAATATCAGTTTTTCGATATAGGTTTTTCAATATCGGTTTTTCAATATCGGTTTTTCAATATCAGTTTTTCAATATTTGTTCTCCAATATCGGTTTTTGAATATCGGTTCTAATATCGGATTCAATATCGGATTCAATATCGGTTTTTCAATATCGGTTTTTCAATATTTGTTCTCCAATATCGGTGTTTGAATATCGGTTCTAATATCGGATTCAATATCGGTTTTTCAATATCGGTTTTTCAATATCAGTTTTTCGATATCAGTTTTTCAATATTTGTTTTTCAATATCGGTTCTAATATCGGTTTCAATATCGGTTTTTCAATACGGTTTTTCAATATCGGTTTTTCAATATCAGTTTTTCAATATTTGTTCTCCAATATCGGTTTTTGTATATCGGTTCTAATATCGGATTCAATATCGGTTTTTCAATATCAGTGTTTCAATATTTGTTCTCCAATATCGGTTTTTGAATATCGGTTCTAATATCGGATTCAATATCGGTTTTTCAATATCGGTTTTGCAATATCAGTTTTTCGATATAGGTTTTTCAATATCGGTTTTTCAATATCGGTTTTTCAATATCAGTTTTTCAATATTTGTTTTTCAATATCGGTTTTTCAATATCGGTTCTAATATCGGTTTCAATATCGGTTTTTCAATACGGTTTTTCAATATCGGTTTTTCAATATCAGTTTTTCAATATTTGTTCTCCAATATCGGTTTTTGTATATCGGTTCTCTAATATCGGATTCAATATCGGTTTTTCAATATCAGTGTTTCAATATTTGTTCTCCAATATCGGTTTTTGAATATCGGTTCTAATATAGGATTCAATATCAGTTTTTCGATATCAGTTTTTCAATATTTGTTTTTCAATATCGGTTTTTTAATATCGGTTCTAATATCGGATTCAATATCGGTTTTTCAATATTGGTTCTAATATCGGATTCAATATCGGTTTTGCAATATCAGTTTTTCGATATAGGTTTTTCAATATCGGTTTTTCAATATCAGTTTTTCAATATGTGATCTCCAATATCGGTTTTTCAATATCAATTTTTCGATATCAGTTTTTCAATATTTGTTTTTCAATGCCGGTTTTTGAATATCGGTTCAATATCGGTTTTTCAATATCAGTTTTTCAATATTTGTTCACCAATATCGGTTTTTGAATATCGGTTCAATATCGGTTTTTCAATATCAGTTTTTCAATATTTGTTTTTCAATATCGGTTTTTCAATATCGGTTCTAATATCGGTTTCAATATCGGTTTTTCAATACGGTTTTTCAATATCGGTTTTTCAATATCAGTTTTTCAATATTTGTTCTCCAATATCGGTTTTTGAATATCGGTTCTAATATCGGATTCAATATCGGTTTTTCAATATCGGTTTTTCAATATCAGTTTTTCAATATTTGTTCTCCAATATCGGATTTTGAATATCGGTTCTAACATCGGATTCAATATCGGTTTTTCAATATCGGTTTTTCAATATCGGTTTTTCAATATCGGTTTTTCAATATCAGTTTTTCGATATCAGTTTTTCAATATTTGTTTTTCAATATCGGTTTTTCAATATCGGTTCTAATATCGGATTCAATATCGGTTTTTCAATATCGGTTCTAATATCGGATTCAATATCGGTTTTGCAATATCAGTTTTTCGATATAGGTTTTTCAATATCGGTTTTTCAATATCGGTTTTTCAATATCAGTTTTTCAATATGTGTTCTCCAATATCGGTTTTTGAATATCGGTTTTTCAATATCAGTTTTTCAATATTTGTTCTCCAATATCGGTTTTTGAATATCGGTTCTAATATCGGATTCAATATCGGTTTTTCAATATCAGTTTTTCGATATCAGATTTTCAATATTTGTTTTTCAATATCGGTTTTTCAATATCGGTTTTTCAATATCAGTTTTTCGATATCAGTTTTTCAATATTTGTTTTTCAATATCGGTTTTTGAATATCGGTTCAATATCGGTTTTTCAATATCAGTTTTTCAATATTTGTTCTCCATTATCGGTTTTTGAATATCGGTTCAATATCGGTTTTTCAATATCAGTTTTTCAATATTTGTTTTTCAATATCGGTTTTTCAATATCGGTTCTAATATCGGTTTCAATATCGGTTTTTCAATACGGTTTTTCAATATCGGTTTTTCAATATCAGTTTTTCAATATCAGTTTTTCAATATGTGTTCTCCAATATCGGTTTTTCAATATCAGTTTTTCAATATTTGTTTTTCAATATCGGTTTTTCAATATCGGTTCTAATATCGGTTTCAATATCGGTTTTTCAATACGGTTTTTCAATATCGGATTTTCACAATCAGTTTTTCAATATTTGTTCTCCAATATCGGTTTTTCAATATCGGTTCTAATATCGGATTCAATATCGGTTTTTCAATATCGGTTTTTCAATATCGGTTTTTCAATATCAGTTTTTCGATATCAGTTTTTCAATATTTGTTTTTCAATATCGGTTTTTCAATATCGGTTCTAATATCGGTTTCAATATCGGTTTTTCAATATCAGTTTTTCGATATAGGTTTTTCAATATCGGTTTTTCAATATCGGTTTTTCAATATCAGTTTTTCAATATTTGTTCTCCAATATCGGTTTTTGAATATCGGTTCTAATATCGGATTCAATATCGGATTCCATATCGGTTTTTCAATATCGGTTTTTCAATATTTGTTCTCCAATATCGGTTTTTGAATATCGGTTCTAATATCGGATTCAATATCGATTTTTCAATATCGGTTTTTCAATATCAGTTTTTCGATATCAGTTTTTCAATATTTGTTTTTCAATATCGGTTCTAATATCGGTTCAATATCGGTTTTTCAATATCAGTTTTTCAATATTTGTTTTTCAATATCGGTTTTTCAATATCGGTTCCAATATCGGTTTCAATATCGGGTTTTCAATACGGTTTTTCAATATCGGTTTTTCAATTTCAGTTTTTCAATATTTGTTCTCCAATATCGGTTTTTGAATATCGGTTCTAATATCGGATTCAATATCGGTTTTTCAATATCGGTTTTTCAATATCGGTTTTTCAATATCAGTTTTTCGATATCAGTTTTTCAATATTTGTTTTTCAATATCGGTTCTAATATCGGATTCAATATCGGTTTTTCAATATCGGTTCTAATATCGGATTCAATATCGGTTTTTCAATATCGGTTCTAATATCGGATTCAATACCGGTTTTTCAATATCGGTTTTTCAATATCAGTTTTTCGATATCAGTTCTTCAATATTTGTTCTCCAATATCGGTTTTTGAATATCGGTTCTAATATCGGTTTCAATATCGGTTTTTCAATATCGGTTCTAATATCGGATTCAATACCGGTTTTTCAATATCGGTTTTTCAATATCAGTTTTTCGATATCAGTTTTTCAATATTTGTTCTCCAATATCGGTTTTTGAATATCGGTTCTAATATCGGATTCAACATCGGTTTTTCAATATCGGTTTTGCAATATCAGTTTTTCGATATAGGTTTTTCAATATCGGTTTTTCAATATCGGTTCTAATATCGGTTTCAATATCGGTTTTTCAATACGGTTTTTCAATATCGGTTTTTCAATATCAGTTTTTCAATATTTGTTCTCCAATATCGGTTTTTCAATATCGGTTCTAATATCGGATTCAATATCGGTTTTTCAATATCGGTTTTTCAATATCGGTTTTTCAATATCAGTTTTTCGATATCAGTTTTTCAATATTTGTTTTTCAATATCGGTTTTTCAATATCGGTTCTAATATCGGTTTCAATATCGGTTTTTCAATATCAGTTTTTCGATATAGGTTTTTCAATATCGGTTTTTCAATATCGGTTTTTCAATATCAGTTTTTCAATATTTGTTCTCCAATATCGGTTTTTGAATATCGGTTCTAATATCGGATTCAATATCGGATTCAATATCGGTTTTTCAATATCGGTTTTTCAATATTTGTTCTCCAATATCGGTTTTTGAATATCGGTTCTAATATCGGATTCAATATCGGTTTTTCAATATCGGTTTTTCAATATCAGTTTTTCGATATCAGTTTTTCAATATTTGTTTTTCAATATCGGTTCTAATATCGGTTTCAATATCGGTTTTTCAATACGGTTTTTCAATATCGGTTTTTCAATATCAGTTTTTCAATATTTGTTCTCCAATATCGGTTTTTGTATATCGGTTCTAATATCGGATTCAATATCGGTTTTTCAATATCAGTGTTTCAATATTTGTTCTCCAATATCGGTTTTTGAATATCGGTTCTAATATCGGATTCAATATCGGTTTTTCAATATCGGTTTTGCAATATCAGTTTTTCGATATAGGTTTTTCAATATCGGTTTTTCAATATCGGTTTTTCAATATCAGTTTTTCAATATTTGTTTTTCAATATCGGTTTTTCAATATCGGTTCTAATATCGGTTTCAATATCGGTTTTTCAATACGGTTTTTCAATATCGGTTTTTCAATATCAGTTTTTCAATATTTGTTCTCCAATATCGGTTTTTGTATATCGGTTCTCTAATATCGGATTCAATATCGGTTTTTCAATATCAGTGTTTCAATATTTGTTCTCCAATATCGGTTTTTGAATATCGGTTCTAATATAGGATTCAATATCAGTTTTTCGATATCAGTTTTTCAATATTTGTTTTTCAATATCGGTTTTTTAATATCGGTTCTAATATCGGATTCAATATCGGTTTTTCAATATTGGTTCTAATATCGGATTCAATATCGGTTTTGCAATATCAGTTTTTCGATATAGGTTTTTCAATATCGGTTTTTCAATATCAGTTTTTCAATATGTGATCTCCAATATCGGTTTTTCAATATCAATTTTTCGATATCAGTTTTTCAATATTTGTTTTTCAATGCCGGTTTTTGAATATCGGTTCAATATCGGTTTTTCAATATCAGTTTTTCAATATTTGTTCACCAATATCGGTTTTTGAATATCGGTTCAATATCGGTTTTTCAATATCAGTTTTTCAATATTTGTTTTTCAATATCGGTTTTTCAATATCGGTTCTAATATCGGTTTCAATATCGGTTTTTCAATACGGTTTGTCAATATCGGTTTTTCAATATCAGTTTTTCAATATTTGTTCTCCAATATCGGTTTTTGAATATCGGTTCTAATATCGGATTCAATATCGGTTTTTCAATATCGGTTTTTCAATATCAGTTTTTCAATATTTGTTCTCCAATATCGGATTTTGAATATCGGTTCTAACATCGGATTCAATATCGGTTTTTCAATATCGGTTTTTCAATATCGGTTTTTCAATATCGGTTTTTCAATATCAGTTTTTCGATATCAGTTTTTCAATATTTGTTTTTCAATATCGGTTTTTCAATATCGGTTCTAATATCGGATTCAATATCGGTTTTTCAATATCGGTTCTAATATCGGATTCAATATCGGTTTTGCAATATCAGTTTTTCGATATAGGTTTTTCAATATCGGTTTTTCAATATCGGTTTTTCAATATCAGTTTTTCAATATGTGTTCTCCAATATCGGTTTTTGAATATCGGTTTTTCAATATCAGTTTTTCAATATTTGTTCTCCAATATCGGTTTTTGAATATCGGTTCTAATATCGGATTCAATATCGGTTTTTCAATATCAGTTTTTCGATATCAGATTTTCAATATTTGTTTTTCAATATCGGTTTTTCAATATCGGTTTTTCAATATCAGTTTTTCGATATCAGTTTTTCAATATTTGTTTTTCAATATCGGTTTTTGAATATCGGTTCAATATCGGTTTTTCAATATCAGTTTTTCAATATTTGTTCTCCATTATCGGTTTTTGAATATCGGTTCAATATCGGTTTTTCAATATCAGTTTTTCAATATTTGTTTTTCAATATCGGTTTTTCAATATCGGTTCTAATATCGGTTTCAATATCGGTTTTTCAATACGGTTTTTCAATATCGGTTTTTCAATATCAGTTTTTCAATATCAGTTTTTCAATATGTGTTCTCCAATATCGGTTTTTCAATATCAGTTTTTCAATATTTGTTTTTCAATATCGGTTTTTCAATATCGGTTCTAATATCGGTTTCAATATCGGTTTTTCAATACGGTTTTTCAATATCGGATTTTCACAATCAGTTTTTCAATATTTGTTCTCCAATATCGGTTTTTCAATATCGGTTCTAATATCGGATTCAATATCGGTTTTTCAATATCGGTTTTTCAATATCGGTTTTTCAATATCAGTTTTTCGATATCAGTTTTTCAATATTTGTTTTTCAATATCGGTTTTTCAATATCGGTTCTAATATCGGTTTCAATATCGGTTTTTCAATATCAGTTTTTCGATATAGGTTTTTCAATATCGGTTTTTCAATATCGGTTTTTCAATATCAGTTTTTCAATATTTGTTCTCCAATATCGGTTTTTGAATATCGGTTCTAATATCGGATTCAATATCGGATTCCATATCGGTTTTTCAATATCGGTTTTTCAATATTTGTTCTCCAATATCGGTTTTTGAATATCGGTTCTAATATCGGATTCAATATCGATTTTTCAATATCGGTTTTTCAATATCAGTTTTTCGATATCAGTTTTTCAATATTTGTTTTTCAATATCGGTTCTAATATCGGTTTCAATATCGGTTTTTCAATATCGGTTTTTCAATATCGGTTTTTCAATATTTGTTTTTCAATGTCGGTTTTTGATTATCGGTTCAATATCGGTTTTTCAATATCAGTTTTTCAATATTTGTTCTGAAATATCGGTTTTTGAATATCGGTTCAATATCGGTTTTTCAATATCAGTTTTTCAATATTTGTTTTTCAATATCGGTTTTTCAATATCGGTTCTAATATCGGTTTCAATATCGGTTTTTCAATACGGTTTTTCAATATCGGTTTTTCAATTTCAGTTTTTCAATATTTGTTCTCCAATATCGGTTTTTGAATATCGGTTCTAATATCGGATTCAATATCGGTTTTTCAATATCGGTTTTTCAATATCAGTTTTTCAATATTTGTTCTCCAATATCGGTTTTTGAATATCGGTTCTAACATCGGATTCAATATCGGTTTTTCAATATCGGTTTTTCAATATCGGTTTTTCAATATCAGTTTTTCGATATCAGTTTTTCAATATTTGTTTTTCAATATCGGTTTTTCAATATCAGTTTTTCAATATTTGGTTTTCAATATCGGTTTTTGAATATCGGTTATAATATCGGTTCAATATCGGTTTTTCAATATCAGTTTTTCAATATTTGTTTTTCAATATCGGTTTTTCAATATCGGTTCTAATATCGGTTTCAATATCGGTTTTTCAATATCGGTTTTTCAATATCGGTTTTTCAATATCGGTTTTTCAATATCAGTTTTTCAATATTTGTTCTCCAATATCGGTTTTTGTATATCGGTTCTAATATCGGATTCAATATCGGTTTTTCAATATCAGTGTTTCAATATTTGTTCTCCAATATCGGTTTTTGAATATCGGTTCAATATCGGTTTTTCAATATCAGTTTTTCAATATTTGTTCTCCAATATCGGTTTTTGAATATCGGTTCAATATCGGTTTTTCAATATCAGTTTTTCAATATTTGTTTTTCAATATCGGTTTTTCAATATCGGTTCTAATATCGGTTTCAATATCGGTTTTTCAATACGGTTTTTCAATATCGGTTTTTCAATATCAGTTTTTCAATATTTGTTCTCCAATATCGGTTTTTGAATATCGGTTCTAATATCGGATTCAATATCGGTTTTTCAATATCGGTTTTTCAATATCAGTTTTTCAATATTTGTTCTCCAATATCGGTTTTTGTATATCGGTTCTAATATCGGATTCAATATCGGTTTTTCAATATCAGTGTTTCAATATTTGTTCTCCAATATCGGTTTTTGAATATCGGTTCAATATCGGTTTTTCAATATCAGTTTTTCAATATTTGTTCTCCAATATCGGTTTTTGAATATCGGTTCAATATCGGTTTTTCAATATCAGTTTTTCAATATTTGTTTTTCAATATCGGTTTTTCAATATCGGTTCTAATATCGGTTTCAATATCGGTTTTTCAATATCAGTTTTTCGATATAGGTTTTTCAATATCGGTTTTTCAATATCGGTTTTTCAATATCAGTTTTTCAATATTTGGTTTTCAATATCGGTTTTTGAATATCGGTTATAATATCGGTTCAATATCGGTTTTTCAATATCAGTTTTTCAATATTTGTTTTTCAATATCGGTTTTTCAATATCGGTTCTAATATCGGTTTCAATATCGGTTTTTCAATATCGGTTTTTCAATATCGGTTTTTCAATATCGGTTTTTCAATATCAGTTTTTCAATATTTGTTCTCCAATATCGGTTTTTGTATATCGGTTCTAATATCGGATTCAATATCGGTTTTTCAATATCAGTGTTTCAATATTTGTTCTCCAATATCGGTTTTTGAATATCGGTTCAATATCGGTTTTTCAATATCAGTTTTTCAATATTTGTTCTCCAATATCGGTTTTTGAATATCGGTTCAATATCGGTTTTTCAATATCAGTTTTTCAATATTTGTTTTTCAATATCGGTTTTTCAATATCGGTTCTAATATCGGTTTCAATATCGGTTTTTCAATACGGTTTTTCAATATCGGTTTTTCAATATCAGTTTTTCAATATTTGTTCTCCAATATCGGTTTTTGAATATCGGTTCTAATATCGGATCCAATATCGGTTTTTCAATATCGGTTTTTCAATATCAGTTTTTCAATATTTGTTCTCCAATATCGGTTTTTGAATATCGGTTCTAATATCGGATTCAATATCGGTTTTTCAATATCGGTTTTTCGATATCAGATTTTCAATATTTGTTTTTCAATATCGGTTTTTCAATATCGGTTTTTCAATATCAGTTTTTCGATATCAGTTTTTCAATATTTGTTTTTCAATATCGGTTTTTGAATATCGGTTCAATATCGGTTTTTCAATATCAGTTTTTCAATATTTGTTCTCCAATATCGGTTTTTGAATATCGGTTCTAATATCGGTTTCAATATCGGTTTTTCAATATCGATTTTTCAATATCGGTTTTTCAATATCGGTTTTTCAATATCGGTTTTTCAATATCGGTTTTTCAATATCAGTGTTTCAATATTTGTTCTCCAATATCGGTTTTTGAATATCGGTTCAATATCGGTTTTTCAATATCAGTTTTTCAATATTTGTTCTCCAATATCGGTTTTTGAATATCGGTTCAATATCGGTTTTTCAATATCAGTTTTTCAATATTTGTTTTTCAATATCGGTTTTTCAATATCGGTTCTAATATCGGTTTCAATATCGGTTTTTCAATACGGTTTTTCAATATCGGTTTTTCAATATCAGTTTTTCAATATTTGTTCTCCAATATCGGTTTTTGAATATCGGTTCTAATATCGGATCCAATATCGGTTTTTCAATATCGGTTTTTCAATATCAGTTTTTCAATATTTGTTCTCCAATATCGGTTTTTGAATATCGGTTCTAATATCGGATTCAATATCGATTTTTCAATATCGGTTTTTCAATATCAGTTTTTCGATATCAGTTTTTCAATATTTGTTTTTCAATATCGGTTCTAATATCGGTTTCAATATCGGTTTTTCAATATCGGTTTTTCAATATCGGTTTTTCAATATTTGTTTTTCAATGTCGGTTTTTGAATATCGGTTCAATATCGGTTTTTCAATATCAGTTTTTCAATATTTGTTCTGAAATATCGGTTTTTGAATATCGGTTCAATATCGGTTTTTCAATATCAGTTTTTCAATATTTGTTTTTCAATATCGGTTTTTCAATATCGGTTCTAATATCGGTTTCAATATCGGTTTTTCAATACGGTTTTTCAATATCGGTTTTTCAATTTCAGTTTTTCAATATTTGTTCTCCAATATCGGTTTTTGAATACCGGTTCTAATATCGGATTCAATATCGGTTTTTCAATATCGGTTTTTCAATATCAGTTTTTCAATATTTGTTCTCCAATATCGGTTTTTGAATATCGGTTGTAACATCGGATTCAATATCGGTTTTTCAATATCGGTTTTTCAATATCGGTTTTTCAATATCAGTTTTTCGATATCAGTTTTTCAATATTTGTTTTTCAATATCGGTTTTTCAATATCAGTTTTTCAATATTTGGTTTTCAATATCGGTTTTTGAATATCGGTTATAATATCGGTTCAATATCGGTTTTTCAATATCAGTTTTTCAATATTTGTTTTTCAATATCGGTTTTTCAATATCGGTTCTAATATCGGTTTCAATATCGGTTTTTCAATATCGGTTTTTCAATATCGGTTTTTCAATATCGGTTTTTCAATATCAGTTTTTCAATATTTGTTCTCCAATATCGGTTTTTGTATATCGGTTCTAATATCGGATTCAATATCGGTTTTTCAATATCAGTGTTTCAATATTTGTTCTCCAATATCGGTTTTTGAATATCGGTTCAATATCGGTTTTTCAATATCAGTTTTTCAATATTTGTTCTCCAATATCGGTTTTTGAATATCGGTTCAATATCGGTTTTTCAATATCAGTTTTTCAATATTTGTTTTTCAATATCGGTTTTTCAATATCGGTTCTAATATCGGTTTCAATATCGGTTTTTCAATACGGTTTTTCAATATCGGTTTTTCAATATCAGTTTTTCAATATTTGTTCTCCAATATCGGTTTTTGAATATCGGTTCTAATATCGGATTCAATATCGGTTTTTCAATATCGGTTTTTCAATATCAGTTTTTCAATATTTGTTCTCCAATATCGGTTTTTGTATATCGGTTCTAATATCGGATTCAATATCGGTTTTTCAATATCAGTGTTTCAATATTTGTTCTCCAATATCGGTTTTTGAATATCGGTTCAATATCGGTTTTTCAATATCAGTTTTTCAATATTTGTTCTCCAATATCGGTTTTTGAATATCGGTTCAATATCGGTTTTTCAATATCAGTTTTTCAATAATTGTTTTTCAATATCGGTTTTTCAATATCGGTTCTAATATCGGTTTCAATATCGGTTTTTCAATATCAGTTTTTCGATATAGGTTTTTCAATATCGGTTTTTCAATATCGGTTTTTCAATATCAGTTTTTCAATATTTGGTTTTCAATATCGGTTTTTGAATATCGGTTATAATATCGGTTCAATATCGGTTTTTCAATATCAGTTTTTCAATATTTGTTTTTCAATATCGGTTTTTCAATATCGGTTCTAATATCGGTTTCAATATCGGTTTTTCAATATCGGTTTTTCAATATCGGTTTTTCAATATCGGTTTTTCAATATCAGTTTTTCAATATTTGTTCTCCAATATCGGTTTTTGTATATCGGTTCTAATATCGGATTCAATATCGGTTTTTCAATATCAGTGTTTCAATATTTGTTCTCCAATATCGGTTTTTGAATATCGGTTCAATATCGGTTTTTCAATATCAGTTTTTCAATATTTGTTCTCCAATATCGGTTTTTGAATATCGGTTCAATATCGGTTTTTCAATATCAGTTTTTCAATATTTGTTTTTCAATATCGGTTTTTCAATATCGGTTCTAATATCGGTTTCAATATCGGTTTTTCAATACGGTTTTTCAATATCGGTTTTTCAATATCAGTTTTTCAATATTTGTTCTCCAATATCGGTTTTTGCATATCGGTTCTAATATCGGATCCAATATCGGTTTTTCAATATCGGTTTTTCAATATCAGTTTTTCAATATTTGTTCTCCAATATCGGTTTTTGAATATCGGTTCTAACATCGGATTCAATATCGGTTTTTCAATATCGGTTTTTCAATATCAGTTTTTCGATATCAGTTTTTCAATATTTGTTTTTCAATATCGGTTTTTCAATATCGGTTCTAATATCGGATTCAATATCGGTTCTAATATCGGATTCAATATCGGTTCTAATATCGGATTCAATATCGGTTTTGCAATATCAGTTTTTCGATATAGGTTTTTCAATATCGGTTTTTCAATATCGGTTCTAATATCGGATTCAATATCGGTTTTTCAATATCGGTTTTGCAATATCAGTTTTTCGATATAGGTTTTTCAATATCGGTTTTTCAATATCGGTTTTTCAATATCGGTTTTTCAATATCAGTTTTTCAATATTTGTTCTCCAATATCGGTTTTTGTATATCGGTTCTAATATCGGATTCAATATCGGTTTTTCAATATCAGTGTTTCAATATTTGTTCTCCAATATCGGTTTTTGAATATCGGTTCAATATCGGTTTTTCAATATCAGTTTTTCAATATTTGTTCTCCAATATCGGTTTTTGAATATCGGTTCAATATCGGTTTTTCAATATCAGTTTTTCAATATTTGTTTTTCAATATCGGTTTTTCAATATCGGTTCTAATATCGGTTTCAATATCGGTTTTTCAATACGGTTTTTCAATATCGGTTTTTCAATATCAGTTTTTCAATATTTGTTCTCCAATATCGGTTTTTGCATATCGGTTCTAATATCGGATCCAATATCGGTTTTTCAATATCGGTTTTTCAATATCAGTTTTTCAATATTTGTTCTCCAATATCGGTTTTTGAATATCGGTTCTAACATCGGATTCAATATCGGTTTTTCAATATCGGTTTTTCAATATCAGTTTTTCGATATCAGTTTTTCAATATTTGTTTTTCAATATCG
Source organism: Andrena cerasifolii (assembly GCF_050908995.1). Classification (NCBI taxonomy): domain Eukaryota; kingdom Metazoa; phylum Arthropoda; class Insecta; order Hymenoptera; family Andrenidae; genus Andrena; species Andrena cerasifolii. The sequence goes on along the minus strand of NW_027485189.1, from coordinate 36,389 downwards.
GTTTTTCAATATCGGTTCTAATATCGGATTCAATATCGGTTCTAATATCGGATTCAATATCGGTTTTTCAATATCGGTTCTAATATCGGATTCAATATCGGTTTTGCAATATCAGTTTTTCGATATAGGTTTTTCAATATCGGTTTTTCAATATCGGTTCTAATATCGGATTCAATATCGGTTTTTCAATATCGGTTTTGCAATATCAGTTTTTCGATATAGGTTTTTCAATATCGGTTTTTCAATATCGGTTTTTCAATATCGGTTCTAATATCGGTTTCAATATCAGTTTTTCAGTATCGGTTTTTCAATATCGGTTTTTCAATATCGGTTCTAATATCGGATTCAATATCGGTTTTTCAATATCAGTTTTTCGATATCAGTTTTTCAATATTTGGTTTTCAATATCGGATTTTCAATATCGGTTCTAATATCGGTTTTTCAATATCGGTTTTTCAATATCAGTTTTTCAATATTTGGTTTTCAATATCGGTTTTTGAATATAGGTTCTAATATCGGTTCAATATCGGTTTTTCAATATCAGTTTTTCAATATTTGTTTTTCAATATCGGTTTTTCAATATCGGTTCTAATATCGGTTTCAATATCGGTTTTTCAATATCGGTTTTTCATTATCGGTTTTTCAATATCGGTTTTTCAATATCAGTTTTTCAATATTTGTTCTCCAATATCGGTTTTTGTATATCGGTTCTAATATCGGATTCAATATCGGTTTTTCAATATCAGTGTTTCAATATTTGTTCTCCAATATCGGTTTTTGAATATCGGTTCTAATATCGGATTCAATATCGGTTTTTCAATATCGGTTCTAATATCGGTTTCAATATCGGTTTTTCAATATCAGTTTTTCGATATCAGTTTTTCAATATTTGTTTTTCAATATCGGTTCTAATATCGGATTCAATATCGGTTCTAATATCGGATCCAATATCGGTTTTTCAATATCGGTTCTAATATCGGATTCAATAAAGGTTTTTCAATATCGGTTTTTCAATATCAGTTTTTCGATATCAGTTCTTCAATATTTGTCTCCAATATCGGTTTTTGAATATCGGTTCTAATATCGGATTCAATATCGGTTTTTCAATATCGGTTCTAATATCGGATTCAATACTGGTTTTTCAATATCGCTTTTTCAATATCAGTTTTTCGATACCAGTTTTTCAATATTTGTTCTCCAATATCGGTTTTTGAATATCGGTTCTAATATCGGATTCAATATCGGTTTTTCAATATCGGTTTTGCAATATCAGTTTTTCGATATAGGTTTTTCAATATCGGTTTTTCAATATCGGTTTTTCAATATCAGTTTTTCAACATTTGTTTTTCAATATCGGTTTTTCAATATCAGTTTTTCAATATTTGTTTTTCAATATCGGTTTTTCAATATCGGTTCTAATATCGGTTTCAATATCGGTTTTTCAATACGGTTTTTCAATATCGGTTTTTCAATATCAGTTTTTCAATATTTGTTCTCCAATATCGTTTTTTGTATATCGGTTCTAATATCGGATTCAATATCGGTTTTTCAATATCAGTGTTTCAATATTTGTTCTCCAATATCGGTTTTTGAATATCGGTTCTAATATCGGATTCAATATCGGTTTTTCAATATCGGTTTTGCAATATCAGTTTTTCGATATAGGTTTTTCAATATCGGTTTTTCAATATCGGTTTTTCAATATCAGTTTTTCAATATTTGTTTTTCAATATCGGTTTTTCAATATCAGTTCTAATATCGGTTTCAATATCGGTTTTTCAATACGGTTTTTCAATATCGGTTTTTCAATATCAGTTTTTCAATATTTGTTCTCCAATATCGGTTTTTGTATATCGGTTCTAATATCGGATTCAATATAAGTTTTTCGATATCAGTTTTTCAATATTTGTTTTTCAATATCGGTTTTTCAATATCGGTTCTAATATCGGATTCAATATCGGTTTTTCAATATCGGTTCTAATATCGGATTCAATATCGGTTTTTCAATATCGGTTCTAATATCGGATTCAATATCGGTTTTGCAATATCAGTTTTTCGATATACGTTTTTCAATATCGGTTTTTCAATATCGGTTTTTCAATATCTGTTTTTCAATATGTGTTCTCCAATATCGGTTTTTCAATATCAGTTTTTCGATATCAGTTTTTCAATATTTGCTTTTCAATGTCGGTTTTTGAATATCGGTTCAATATCGGTTTTTCAATATCAGTTTTTCAATATTTGTTCTCCAATATCGGTTTTTGAATATCGGTTCAATATCGGTTTTTCAATATCAGTTTTTCAATATTTGTTTTTCAATATCGGTTTTTCAATATCGGTTCTAATATCGGTTTCAATATCGGTTTTTCAATACGGTTTTTCAATATCGGTTTTTCAATATCAGTTTTTCAATACCGGTTTTTCAATATCAGTTTTTCGATATCAGTTTTTCAATATTTGTTTTTCAATATTTGTTTTTCAATATCGGTTCTAATATCGGATTCAATATCGGTTTTTCAATATCGGTTTTTCAATATCGGTATTTCAATATCAGTTTTTCGATATCAGTTTTTCAATATTTGCTTTACAATATCGGTTTTTCAATATCGGTTCTAATATCGGAATCAATATCGGTTTTTCAATATCGGTTCTAATATCGGATTCAATATCGGTTTTTCAATATCGGTTTTTCAATATCAGTTTTTCGATATCAGTTTTTCAATATTTGTTTTTCAATATCGGTTCTAATATCGGTTTCAATATCGGTTTTTCAATATCGGTTTTTCAATATCGGTTTTTCAATATCGGTTTTTCAATATCAGTTTTTCAATATTTGTTCTCTAATATCGGTTTTTGTATATCGGTTCTAATATCGGATTCAATATCGGTTTTTCAATATCAGTGTTTCAATATTTGTTCTCCAATATCGGTTTTTGAATATCGGTTCTAATATCGGATTCAATATCGGTTTTTCAATATCGGTTCTAATATCGGATTCAATATCGGTTTTTCAATATCGGTTTTTCAATATCAGTTTTTCGATATCAGTTTTTCAATATTTGTTCTCCAATATCGGTTTTTGAATACCGGTTCTAATATCGGATTCAATATCGGTTTTTCAATATCGGTTTTTCAATATCAGTTTTTCGATATCAGTTTTTCAATATTTGTTTTTCAATATTTGTTTTTCAATATCGGTTCTAATATCGGTTTCAATATCGGTTTTTCAATATCGGTTTTTCAATATCGGTTTTTCAATATCGGTTTTTCAATATCAGTTTTTCAATATTTGTTCTCCAATATCGGTTTTTGTATATCGGTTCTAATATCGGATTCAATATCGGTTTTTCAATATCAGTGTTTCAATATTTGTTCTCCAATATCGGTTTTTCAATATCAGTTTTTCGATATCAGTTTTTCAATATTTGTTTTTCAATATCGGTTTTTCAATATCGGTTCTAATATCGGTTTCAATATCGGTTTTTCAATATCAGTTTTTCGATATATGTTTTTCAATATCGGTTTTTCAATATCGGTTTTTCAATATCAGTTTTTCAATATTTGGTTTTCAATATCGGTTTTTGAATATCGGTTCTAATATCGGTTCAATATCGGTTTTTCAATATCAGTTTTTCAATATTTGTTTTTCAATATCGGTTCTAATATCGGATTCAATATCGGTTCTAATATCGGATCCAATATCGGTTTTTCAATATCGGTTCTAATATCGGATTCAATACCGGTTTTTCAATATCGGTTTTTCAATATCAGTTTTTCGATATCAGTTCTTCAATATTTGTTCTCCAATATCGGTTTTTGAATATCGGTTCTAATATCGGATTCAATATCGGTTTTTCAATATCGGTTCTAATATCGGATTCAATACCGGTTTTTCAATATCGCTTTTTCAATATCAGTTTTTCGATATCAGTTTTTCAATATTTGTTCTCCAATATCGGTTTTTGAATATCGGTTCTAATATCGGATTCAATATCGGTTTTTCAATATCGGTTTTGCAATATCAGTTTTTCGATATAGGTTTTTCAATATCGGTTTTTCAATATCGGTTTTTCAATATCAGTTTTTCAATATTTGTTTTTCAATATCGGTTTTTCAATATCAGTTTTTCAATATTTGTTTTTCAATATCGGTTTTTCAATATCGGTTCTAATATCGGTTTCAATATCGGTTTTTCAATACGGTTTTTCAATATCGGTTTTTCAATATCAGTTTTTCAATATTTGTTCTCCAATATCGGTTTTTGTATATCGGTTCTAATATCGGATTCAATATCGGTTTTTCAATATCAGTGTTTCAATATTTGTTCTCCAATATCGGTTTTTGAATATCGGTTCTAATATCGGATTCAATATCGGTTTTTCAATATCGGTTTTGCAATATCAGTTTTTCGATATAGGTTTTTCAATATCGGTTTTTCAATATCGGTTTTTCAATATCAGTTTTTCAATATTTTTTTTTCAATATCGGTTTTTCAATATCGGTTTTTCAATATCGGTTCTAATATCGGTTTCAATATCGGTTTTTCAATACGGTTTTTCAATATCGGTTTTTCAATATCAGTTTTTCAATATTTGTTCTCCAATATCGGTTTTTGTATATCGGTTCTAATATCGGATTCAATATCGGTTTTTCAATATCAGTGTTTCAATATTTGTTCTCCAATATCGGTTTTTGAATATCGGTTCTAATATCGGATTCAATATCAGTTTTTCGATATCAGTTTTTCAATATTTGTTTTTCAATATCGGTTTTTCAATATCGGTTCTAATATCGGATTCAATATCGGTTTTTCAATATCGGTTCTAATATCGGATTCAATATCGGTTTTGCAATATCAGTTTTTCGATATAGGTTTTTCAATATCGGTTTTTCAATATCGGTTTTTCAATATCAGTTTTTCAATATGTGTTCTCCAATATCGGTTTTTCAATATCAGTTTTTCGATATCAGTTTTTCAATATTTGTTTTTCAATGTCGGTTTTTGAATATCGGTTCAATATCGGTTTTTCAATATCAGTGTTTCAATATTTGTTCTCCAATATCGGTTTTTCAATATCGGTTCTAATATCGGATTCAATATCGGTTTTTCAATATCGGTTCTAATATCGGATTCAATATCGGTTTTTCAATATCGGTTTTTCAATATCAGTTTTTCGATATCAGTTTTTCAATATTTGTTCTCCAATATCGGTTTTTGAATACCGGTTCTAATATCGGATTCAATATCGGTTTTTCAATATCGGTTTTTCAATATCAGTTTTTCGATATCAGTTTTTCAATATTTGTTTTTCAATATTTGTTTTTCAATATCGGTTCTAATATCGGTTTCAATATCGGTTTTTCAATATCGGTTTTTCAATATCGGTTTTTCAATATCGGTTTTTCAATATCAGTTTTTCAATATTTGTTCTCCAATATCGGTTTTTGTATATCGGTTCTAATATCGGATTCAATATCGGTTTTTCAATATCAGTGTTTCAATATTTGTTCTCCAATATCGGTTTTTCAATATCAGTTTTTCGATATCAGTTTTTCAATATTTGTTTTTCAATATCGGTTTTTCAATATCGGTTCTAATATCGGTTTCAATATCGGTTTTTCAATATCAGTTTTTCGATATATGTTTTTCAATATCGGTTTTTCAATATCGGTTTTTCAATATCAGTTTTTCAATATTTGGTTTTCAATATCGGTTTTTGAATATCGGTTCTAATATCGGTTCAATATCGGTTTTTCAATATCAGTTTTTCAATATTTGTTTTTCAATATCGGTTCTAATATCGGATTCAATATCGGTTCTAATATCGGATCCAATATCGGTTTTTCAATATCGGTTCTAATATCGGATTCAATACCGGTTTTTCAATATCGGTTTTTCAATATCAGTTTTTCGATATCAGTTCTTCAATATTTGTTCTCCAATATCGGTTTTTGAATATCGGTTCTAATATCGGATTCAATATCGGTTTTTCAATATCGGTTCTAATATCGGATTCAATACTGGTTTTTCAATATCGCTTTTTCAATATCAGTTTTTCGATATCAGTTTTTCAATATTTGTTCTCCAATATCGGTTTTTGAATATCGGTTCTAATATCGGATTCAATATCGGTTTTTCAATATCGGTTTTGCAATATCAGTTTTTCGATATAGGTTTTTCAATATCGGTTTTTCAATATCGGTTTTTCAATATCAGTTTTTCAATATTTGTTTTTCAATATCGGTTTTTCAATATCAGTTTTTCAATATTTGTTTTTCAATATCGGTTTTTCAATATCGGTTCTAATATCGGTTTCAATATCGGTTTTTCAATACGGTTTTTCAATATCGGTTTTTCAATATCAGTTTTTCAATATTTGTTCTCCAATATCGGTTTTTGTATATCGGTTCTAATATCGGATTCAATATCGGTTTTTCAATATCAGTGTTTCAATATTTGTTCTCCAATATCGGTTTTTCAATATCGGTTTTTCAATATCAGTTTTTCAATATTTGTTTTTCAATATCGGTTTTTCAATATCAGTTTTTCAATATTTGTTTTTCAATATCGGTTTTTCAATATCGGTTCTAATATCGGTTTCAATATCGGTTTTTCAATACGGTTTTTCAATATCGGTTTTTCAATATCAGTTTTTCAATATTTGTTCTCCAATATCGGTTCTTGTATATCGGTTCTAATCCGATATACAATATCGGTTTTTCAATATCAGTGTTTCAATATTTGTTCTCCAATATCGGTTTTTGAATATCGGTTCTAATATCGGATTCAATATCGGTTTTTCAATATCGGTTTTGCAATATCAGTTTTTCGATATAGGTTTTTCAATATCGGTTTTTCAATATCGGTTTTTCAATATCAGTTTTTCAATATTTGTTTTTCAATATCGGTTTTTCAATATCGGTTCTAATATCGGTTTCAATATCGGTTTTTCAATATCGGTTTTTCAATATCGGTTTTTCAATATCAGTTTTTCGATATCAGTTTTTCAATATTTGCTTTACAATATCGGTTTTTCAATATCGGTTCTAATATCGGAATCAATATCGGTTTTTCAATATCGGTTCAAATATCGGATTCAATATCGGTTTTTCAATATCGGTTTTTCAATATCAGTTTTTCGATATCAGTTTTTCAATATTTGTTTTTCAATATCGGTTCTAATATCGGTTTCAATATCGGTTTTTCAATATCGGTTTTTCAATATCGGTTTTTCAATATCGGTTTTTCAATATCAGTTTTTCAATATTTGTTCTCCAATATCGGTTTTTGTATATCGGTTCTAATATCGGATTCAATATCGGTTTTTCAATATCAGTGTTTCAATATTTGTTCTCCAATATCGGTTTTTGAATATCGGTTCTAATATCGGATTCAATATCGGTTTTTCAATATCGGTTCTAATATCGGATTCAATATCGGTTTTTCAATATCGGTTTTTCAATATCAGTTTTTCGATATCAGTTTTCAATATTTGTTCTCCAATATCGGTTTTTGAATATCGGTTCTAATATCGGATTCAATATCGGTTTTTCAATATCGGTTTTTCAATATCAGTTTTTCGATATCAGTTTTTCAATATTTGTTTTTCAATATTTGTTTTTCAATATCGGTTCTTCAATATTTGTTCTCCAATATCGGTTTTTGAATATCGGTTCTAATATCGGATTCAATATCGGTTTTTCAATATCGGTTCTAATATCGGATTCAATACCGGTTTTTCAATATCGCTTTTTCAATATCAGTTTTTCGATATCAGTTTTTCAATATTTGTTCTCCAATATCGGTTTTTGAATATCGGTTCTAATATCGGATTCAATATCGGTTTTTCAATATCGGTTTTGCAATATCAGTTTTTCGATATAGGTTTTTCAATATCGGTTTTTCAATATCGGTTTTTCAATATCAGTTTTTCAATATTTGTTTTTCAATATCGGTTTTTCAATATCAGTTTTTCAATATTTGTTTTTCAATATCGGTTTTTCAATATCGGTTCTAATATCGGTTTCAATATCGGTTTTTCAATACGGTTTTTCAATATCGGTTTTTCAATATCAGTTTTTCAATATTTGTTCTCCAATATCGGTTTTTGTATATCGGTTCTAATATCGGATTCAATATCGGTTTTTCAATATCAGTGTTTCAATATTTGTTCTCCAATATCGGTTTTTCAATATCGGTTTTTCAATATCAGTTTTTCAATATTTGTTTTTCAATATCGGTTTTTCAATATCAGTTTTTCAATATTTGTTTTTCAATATCGGTTTTTCAATATCGGTTCTAATATCGGTTTCAATATCGGTTTTTCAATACGGTTTTTCAATATCGGTTTTTCAATATCAGTTTTTCAATATTTGTTCTCCAATATCGGTTCTTGTATATCGGTTCTAATATCGGATTCAATATCGGTTTTTCAATATCAGTGTTTCAATATTTGTTCTCCAATATCGGTTTTTGAATATCGGTTCTAATATCGGATTCAATATCGGTTTTTCAATATCGGTTTTGCAATATCAGTTTTTCGATATAGGTTTTTCAATATCGGTTTTTCAATATCGGTTTTTCAATATCAGTTTTTCAATATTTGTTTTTCAATATCGGTTTTTCAATATCGGTTCTAATATCGGTTTCAATATCGGTTTTTCAATACGGTTTTTCAATATCGGTTTTTCAATATCAGTTTTTCAATATTTGTTCTCCAATATCGGTTTTTGTATATCGGTTCTAATATCGGATTCAATATCGGTTTTTCAATATCAGTGTTTCAATATTTGTTCTCCAATATCGGTTTTTGAATATCGGTTCTAATATCGGATTCAATATCAGTTTTTCGATATCAGTTTTTCAATATTTGTTTTTCAATATCGGTTTTTTAATATCGGTTCTAATATCGGATTCAATATCGGTTTTTCAATATCGGTTTTGCAATATCAGTTTTTCGATATAGGTTTTTCAATATCGGTTTTTCAATATCGGTTTTTCAATATCAGTTTTTCAATATTTGTTTTTCAATATCGGTTTTTCAATATCGGTTCTAATATCGGTTTCAATATCGGTTTTTCAATACGGTTTTTCAATATCGGTTTTTCAATATCAGTTTTTCAATATTTGTTCTCCAATATCGGTTTTTGTATATCGGTTCTAATATCGGATTCAATATCGGTTTTTCAATATCAGTGTTTCAATATTTGTTCTCCAATATCGGTTTTTGAATATCGGTTCTAATATCGGATTCAATATCAGTTTTTCGATATCAGTTTTTCAATATTTGTTTTTCAATATCGGTTTTTTAATATCGGTTCTAATATCGGATTCAATATCAGTTTTTCAATATTTGTTTTTCAATACGGTTTTTCAATATCGGTTTTTCAATATCAGTTTTTCAATATTTGTTCTCCAATATCGGTTTTTGAATATCGGTTCTAATATCGGATTCAATATCGGTTTTTCAATATCGGTTTTTCAATATCGGTTTTTCAATATCGGTTTTTCAATATCAGTTTTTCAATATGTGTTCTCCAATATCGGTTTTTCAATATCAGTTTTTCGATATCAGTTTTTCAATATTTGTTTTTCAATGTCGGTTTTTGAATATCGGTTCAATATCGGTTTTTCAATATCAGTTTTTCAATATTTGTTCTCCAATATCGGTTTTTGAATATCGGTTCAATATCGGTTCTAATATCGGTTTCAATATCGGTTTTTCAATATCGGTTTTTCAATATCGGTTTTTCAATATCGGTTTTTCAATATCAGTTTTTCAATATTTGTTCTCCAATATCGGTTTTTGTATATCGGTTCTAATATCGGATTCAAATCGGTTTTTCAATATCAGTGTTTCAATATTTGTTCTCCAATATCGGTTTTTGAATATCGGTTCTAATATCGGATTCAATATCGGTTTTTCAATATCGGTTCTAATATCGGTTTCAATATCGGTTTTTCAATATCGGTTTTTCAATATCAGTTTTTCGATATCAGTTTTTCAATATTTGTTTTTCAATATCGGTTCTAATATCGGATTCAATATCGGTTTTTCAATATCGGTTCTAATATCGGATTCATTATCGGTTTTTCAATATCGGTTCTAATATCGGATTCAATACCGGTTTTTCAATATCGGTTTTTCAATATCAGTTTTTCGATATCAGTTCTTCAATATTTGTTCTCCAATATCGGTTTTTGAATATCGGTTCTAATATCGGATTCAATATCGGTTTTTCAATATCGGTTCTAATATCGGATTCAATACCGGTTTTTCAATATCGGTTTTTCAATATCAGTTTTTCGATATCAGTTTTTCAATATTTGTTCTCCAATATCGGTTTTTGAATATCGGTTCTAATATCGGATTCAATATCGGTTTTTCAATATCGGTTTTGCAATATCAGTTTTTCGATATAGGTTTTTCAATATCGGTTTTTCAATATCGGTTCTAATATCGGATTCAATATCGGTTTTTCAATATCAGTTTTTCGATATCAGTTTTTCAATATTTGTTTTTCAATATCGGTTCTAATATCGGTTTCAATATCGGTTTTTCAATACGGTTTTTCAATATCGGTTTTTCAATATCAGTTTTTCAATATTTGTTCTCCAATATCGGTTTTTGTATATCGGTTCTAATATCGGATTCAATATCGGTTTTTCAATATCAGTGTTTCAATATTTGTTCTCCAATATCGGTTTTTGAATATCGGTTCTAATATCGGATTCAATATCGGTTTTTCAATATCGGTTTTTCAATATCGGTTTTGCAATATCAGTTTTTCGATATAGGTTTTTCAATATCGGTTTTTCAATATCGGTTCTAATATCGGATTCAATATCGGTTTTTCAATATCAGTTTTTCGATATCAGTTTTTCAATATTTGTTTTTCAATATCGGTTCTAATATCGGATTCAATATCGGTTTTTCAATATCGGTTTTTCAATATCAGTTTTTCGATATCAGTTTTTCAATATCGGTTTTTCAATATCGGTTCTAATATCGGTTTCAATATCGGTTTTTCAATACGGTTTTTCAATATCGGTTTTTCAATATCAGTTTTTCAATATTTGTTCTCCAATATCGGTTTTTGTATATCGGTTCTAATATCGGATTCAATATCGGTTTTTCAATATCAGTGTTTCAATATTTGATCTCCAATATCGGTTTTTGAATATCGGTTCTAATATCGGATTCAATATCAGTTTTTCGATATCAGTTTTTCAATATTTGTTTTTCAATATCGGTTTTTTAATATCGGTTCTAATATCGGATTCAATATCAGTTTTTCAATATTTGTTTTTCAATACGGTTTTTCAATATCGGTTTTTCAATATCAGTTTTTCAATATTTGTTCTCCAATATCGGTTTTTGAATATCGGTTCTAATATCGGATTCAATATCGGTTTTTCAATATCGGTTTTTCAATATCGGTTTTTCAATATCGGTTTTTCAATATCAGTTTTTCAATATGTGTTCTCCAATATCGGTTTTTCAATATCAGTTTTTCGATATAGGTTTTTCAATATCGGTTTTTCAATATCGGTTTTTCAATATCAGTTTTTCAATATGTGTTCTCCAATATCGGTTTTTCAATATCAGTTTTTCGATATCAGTTTTTCAATATTTGTTTTTCAATGTCGGTTTTTGAATATCGGTTCAATATCGGTTTTTCAATATCAGTTTTTCAATATTTGTTCTCCAATATCAGTTTTTGAATATCGGTCAATATCGGTTTTTCAATATCAGTTTTTCAATATTTGTTTTTCAATATCGGTTTTTCAATATCGGTTCTAATATCGGTTTCAATATCGGTTTTTCAATATCGGTTTTTCAATATCGGTTTTTCAATATCAGTTTTTCGATATCAGTTTTTCAATATCAGTTTTTCGATATCAGTTTTTCAATATTTGCTTTACAATATCGGTTTTTCAATATCGGTTCTAATATCGGAATCAATATCGGTTTTTCAATATCGGTTCAAATATCGGATTCAATATCGGTTTTTCAATATCGGTTTTTCAATATCAGTTTTTCGATATCAGTTTTTCAATATTTGTTTTTCAATATCGGTTCTAATATCGGTTTCAATATCGGTTTTTCAATATCGGTTTTTCAATATCGGTTTTTCAATATCGGTTTTTCAATATCAGTTTTTCAATATTTGTTCTCCAATATCGGTTTTTGTATATCGGTTCTAATATCGGATTCAATATCGGTTTTTCAATATCAGTGTTTCAATATTTGTTCTCCAATATCGGTTTTTGAATATCGGTTCTAATATCGGATTCAATATCGGTTTTTCAATATCGGTTCTAATATCGGATTCAATATCGGTTTTTCAATATCGGTTTTTCAATATCAGTTTTTCGATATCAGTTTTCAATATTTGTTCTCCAATATCGGTTTTTGAATATCGGTTCTAATATCGGATTCAATATCGGTTTTTCAATATCGGTTTTTCAATATCAGTTTTTCGATATCAGTTTTTCAATATTTGTTTTTCAATATTTGTTTTTCAATATCGGTTCTAATATCGGTTTCAATATCGGTTTTTCAATATCGGTTTTTCAATATCGGTTTTCCAATATCGGTTTTTCAATATCAGTTTTTCAATATTTGTTCTCCAATATCGGTTTTTGTATATCGGTTCTAATATCGGATTCAATATCGGTTTTTCAATATCAGTGTTTCAATATTTGTTCTCCAATATCGGTTTTTGAATATCGGTTCTAATATCGGATTCAATATCGGTTTTTCAATATCGGTCCTAATATCGGTTTCAATATCGGTTTTTCAATATCGGTTTTTCAATATCAGTTTTTCGATATCAGTTCTTCAATATTTGTTCTCCAATATCGGTTTTTGAATATCGGTTCTAATATCGGATTCAATATCGGTTTTTCAATATCGGTTCTAATATCGGATTCAATACCGGTTTTTCAATATCGCTTTTTCAATATCAGTTTTTCGATATCAGTTTTTCAATATTTGTTCTCCAATATCGGTTTTTGAATATCGGTTCTAATATCGGATTCAATATCGGTTTTTCAATATCGGTTTTGCAATATCAGTTTTTCGATATAGGTTTTTCAATATCGGTTTTTCAATATCGGTTTTTCAATATCAGTTTTTCAATATTTGTTTTTCAATATCGGTTTTTCAATATCAGTTTTTCAATATTTGTTTTTCAATATCGGTTTTTCAATATCGGTTCTAATATCGGTTTCAATATCGGTTTTTCAATACGGTTTTTCAATATCGGTTTTTCAATATCAGTTTTTCAATATTTGTTCTCCAATATCGGTTTTTGTATATCGGTTCTAATATCGGATTCAATATCGGTTTTTCAATATCAGTGTTTCAATATTTGTTCTCCAATATCGGTTTTTGAATATCGGTTCTAATATCGGATTCAATATCGGTTTTTCAATATCGGTTTTGCAATATCAGTTTTTCGATATAGGTTTTTCGATATAGGTTTTTCAATATCAGTTTTTCGATATAGGTTTTTCAATATCGGTTTTTCAATATCGGTTTTTCAATAACAGTTTTTCAATATTTGTTTTTCAATATCGGTTTTTCAATATCAGTTTTTCAATATTTGTTTTTCAATATCGGTTTTTCAATATCGGTTCTAATATCGGTTTCAATATCGGTTTTTCAATACGGTTTTTCAATATCGGTTTTTCAATATCAGTTTTTCAATATTTGTTCTCCAATATCGGTTTTTGTATATCGGTTCTAATATCGGATTCAATATCGGTTTTTCAATATCAGTGTTTCAATATTTGTTCTCCAATATCGGTTTTTGAATATCGGTTCTAATATCGGATTCAATATCGGTTTTTCAATATCGGTTTTGCAATATCAGTTTTTCGATATAGGTTTTTCAATATCGGTTTTTCAATATCGGTTTTTCAATATCAGTTTTTCACTATTTGTTTTTCAATATCGGTTTTTCAATATCGGTTCTAATATCGGTTTCAATATCGGTTTTTCAATACGGTTTTTCAATATCGGTTTTTCAATATCAGTTTTTCAATATTTGTTCTCCAATATCGGTTTTTGTATATCGGTTCTAATATCGGATTCAATATCGGTTTTTCAATATCAGTGTTTCAATATTTGTTCTCCAATATCGGTTTTTGAATATCGGTTGTAATATCGGATTCAATATGTTTTTCGATATCAGTTTTTCAATATTTGTTTTTCAATATCGGTTTTTTAATATCGGTTCTAATATCGGATTCAATATCAGTTTTTCAATATTTGTTTTTCAATACGGTTTTTCAATATCGGTTTTTCAATATCAGTTTTTCAATATTTGTTCTCCAATATCGGTTTTTGAATATCGGTTCTAATATCGGATTCAATATCGGTTTTTCAATATCGGTTTTTCAATATCGGTTTTTCAATATCAGTTTTTCAATATGTGTTCTCCAATATCGGTTTTTCAATATCAGTTTTTCGATATCAGTTTTTCAATATTTGTTTTTCAATGTCGGTTTTTGAATATCGGTTCAATATCGGTTTTTCAATATCAGTTTTTCAATATTTGTTCTCCAATATCGGTTTTTGAATATCGGTTCAATATCGGTTCTAATATCGGTTTCAATATCGGTTTTTCAATATCGGTTTTTCAATATCGGTTTTTCAATATCGGTTTTTCAATATCGGTTTTTCAATATCAGTTTTTCAATATTTGTTCTCCAATATCGGTTTTTGTATATCGGTTCTAATATCGGATTCAATATCGGTTTTTCAATATCAGTGTTTCAATATTTGTTCTCCAATATCGGTTTTTGAATATCGGTTCTAATATCGGATTCAATATCGGTTTTTCAATATCGGTTCTAATATCGGTTTCAATATCGGTTTTTCAATATCGGTTTTTCAATATCAGTTTTTCGATATCAGTTTTTCAATATTTGTTTTTCAATATCGGTTCTAATATCGGATTCAATATCGGTTTTTCAATATCGGTTCTAATATCGGATTCAATATCGGTTTTTCAATATCGGTTCTAATATCGGATTCAATACCGGTTTTTCAATATCGGTTTTTCAATATCAGTTTTTCGATATCAGTTCTTCAATATTTGTTCTCCAATATCGGTTTTTGAATATCGGTTCTAATATCGGATTCAATATCGGTTTTTCAATATCGGTTCTAATATCGGATTCAATACCGGTTTTTCAATATCGGTTTTTCAATATCAGTTTTTCGATATCAGTTTTTCAATATTTGTTCTCCAATATCGGTTTTTGAATATCGGTTCTAATATCGGATTCAATATCGGTTTTTCAATATCGGTTTTGCAATATCAGTTTTTCGATATAGGTTTTTCAATATCGGTTTTTCAATATCGGTTCTAATATCGGATTCAATATCGGTTTTTCAATATCAGTTTTTCGATATCAGTTTTTCAATATTTGTTTTTCAATATCGGTTCTAATATCGGTTTCAATATCGGTTTTTCAATACGGTTTTTCAATATCGGTTTTTCAATATCAGTTTTTCAATATTTGTTCTCCAATATCGGTTTTTGTATATCGGTTCTAATATCGGATTCAATATCGGTTTTTCAATATCAGTGTTTCAATATTTGTTCTCCAATATCGGTTTTTGAATATCGGTTCTAATATCGGATTCAATATCGGTTTTTCAATATCGGTTTTTCAATATCGGTTTTGCAATATCAGTTTTTCGATATAGGTTTTTCAATATCGGTTTTTCAATATCGGTTCTAATATCGGATTCAATATCGGTTTTTCAATATCAGTTTTTCGATATCAGTTTTTCAATATTTGTTTTTCAATATCGGTTCTAATATCGGATTCAATATCGGTTTTTCAATATCGGTTTTTCAATATCAGTTTTTCGATATCAGTTTTTCAATATCGGTTTTTCAATATCGGTTCTAATATCGGTTTCAATATCGGTTTTTCAATACGGTTTTTCAATATCGGTTTTTCAATATCAGTTTTTCAATATTTGTTCTCCAATATCGGTTTTTGTATATCGGTTCTAATATCGGATTCAATATCGGTTTTTCAATATCAGTGTTTCAATATTTGATCTCCAATATCGGTTTTTGAATATCGGTTCTAATATCGGATTCAATATCAGTTTTTCGATATCAGTTTTTCAATATTTGTTTTTCAATATCGGTTTTTTAATATCGGTTCTAATATCGGATTCAATATCAGTTTTTCAATATTTGTTTTTCAATACGGTTTTTCAATATCGGTTTTTCAATATCAGTTTTTCAATATTTGTTCTCCAATATCGGTTTTTGAATATCGGTTCTAATATCGGATTCAATATCGGTTTTTCAATATCGGTTTTTCAATATCGGTTTTTCAATATCGGTTTTTCAATATCAGTTTTTCAATATGTGTTCTCCAATATCGGTTTTTCAATATCAGTTTTTCGATATAGGTTTTTCAATATCGGTTTTTCAATATCGGTTTTTCAATATCAGTTTTTCAATATGTGTTCTCCAATATCGGTTTTTCAATATCAGTTTTTCGATATCAGTTTTTCAATATTTGTTTTTCAATGTCGGTTTTTGAATATCGGTTCAATATCGGTTTTTCAATATCAGTTTTTCAATATTTGTTCTCCAATATCAGTTTTTGAATATCGGTCAATATCGGTTTTTCAATATCAGTTTTTCAATATTTGTTTTTCAATATCGGTTTTTCAATATCGGTTCTAATATCGGTTTGAATATCGGTTTTTCAATATCGGTTTTTCAATATCGGTTTTTCAATATCAGTTTTTCGATATCAGTTTTTCAATACTTGATTTACAATATCGGGTTTTCAATATCGGTTCTAATATCGGAATCAATATCGGTTTTTCAATATCGGTTCTAATATCGGATTCAATATCGGTTTTTCAATATCGGTTTTTCAATATCAGTTTTTCGATATCAGTTTTTCAATATTTGTTTTTCAATATCGGTTCTAATATCGGTTTCAATATCGGTTTTCCAATATCGGTTTTTCAATATCAGTTTTTCAATATTTGTTCTCCAATATCGGTTTTTGTATATCGGTTCTAATATCGGATTCAATATCGGTTTTTCAATATCAGTGTTTCAATATTTGTTCTCCAATATCGGTTTTTGAATATCGGTTCTAATATCGGATTCAATATCGGTTTTTCAATATCGGTCCTAATATCGGTTTCAATATCGGTTTTTCAATATCGGTTTTTCAATATCAGTTTTTCGATATCAGTTCTTCAATATTTGTTCTCCAATATCGGTTTTTGAATATCGGTTCTAATATCGGATTCAATATCGGTTTTTCAATATCGGTTCTAATATCGGATTCAATACCGGTTTTTCAATATCGCTTTTTCAATATCAGTTTTTCGATATCAGTTTTTCAATATTTGTTCTCCAATATCGGTTTTTGAATATCGGTTCTAATATCGGATTCAATATCGGTTTTTCAATATCGGTTTTGCAATATCAGTTTTTCGATATAGGTTTTTCAATATCGGTTTTTCAATATCGGTTTTTCAATATCAGTTTTTCAATATTTGTTTTTCAATATCGGTTTTTCAATATCAGTTTTTCAATATTTGTTTTTCAATATCGGTTTTTCAATATCGGTTCTAATATCGGTTTCAATATCGGTTTTTCAATACGGTTTTTCAATATCGGTTTTTCAATATCAGTTTTTCAATATTTGTTCTCCAATATCGGTTTTTGTATATCGGTTCTAATATCGGATTCAATATCGGTTTTTCAATATCAGTGTTTCAATATTTGTTCTCCAATATCGGTTTTTGAATATCGGTTCTAATATCGGATTCAATATCGGTTTTTCAATATCGGTTTTTCAATATCGGTTCTAATATCGGTTTCAATATCGGTTTTTCAATACGGTTTTTCAATATCGGTTCTTCAATATCAGTTTTTCAATATTTGTTCTCCAATATCGGTTTTTGTATATCGGTTCTAATATCGGATTCAATATCGGTTTTTCAATATCAGTGTTTCAATATTTGTTCTCCAATATCGGTTTTTGAATATCGGTTCTAATATCGGATTCAATATCAGTTTTTCTATATGAGTTTTTCAGTATTTGTTTTTCAATATCGGTTTTTCAATATCGGTTCTAATATCGGATTCAATATCGGTTTTTCAATATCGGTTCTAATATCGGATTCAATATCGGTTTTGCAATATCAGTTTTTCGATATAGGTTTTTCAATATCGGTTTTTCAATATCGGTTTTTCAATATCAGTTTTTCAATATTTGTTCTCCAATATCGGTTTTTGAATATCGGTTCTAATATCGGATTCAATATCGGTTTTTCAATATCGGTTTTTCAATATCGGTTTTTCAATATCGGTTTTTCAATATCAGTTTTTCAATATGTGTTCTCCAATATCGGTTTTTCAATATCAGTTTTTCGATATAGGTTTTTCAATATCGGTTTTTCAATATCGGTTTTTCAATATCAGTTTTTCAATATGTGTTCTCCAATATCGGTTTTTCAATATCAGTTTTTCGATATCAGTTTTTCAATATTTGTTTTTCAATGTCGGTTTTTGAATATCGGTTCAATATCGGTTTTTCAATATCAGTTTTTCAATATTTGTTCTCCAATATCAGTTTTTGAATATCGGTCAATATCGGTTTTTCAATATCAGTTTTTCAATATTTGTTTTTCAATATCGGTTTTTCAATATCGGTTCTAATATCGGTTTCAATATCGGTTTTTCAATATCGGTTTTTCAATATCGGTTTTTCAATATCAGTTTTTCGATATCAGTTTTTCAATATTTGCTTTACAATATCGGTTTTTCAATATCGGTTCTAATATCGGAATCAATATCGGTTTTTCAATATCGGTTCAAATATCGGATTCAATATCGGTTTTTCAATATCGGTTTTTCAATATCAGTTTTTCGATATCAGTTTTTCAATATTTGTTTTTCAATATCGGTTCTAATATCGGTTTCAATATCGGTTTTTCAATATCGGTTTTTCAATATCGGTTTTTCAATATCGGTTTTTCAATATCAGTTTTTCAATATTTGTTCTCCAATATCGGTTTTTGTATATCGGTTCTAATATCGGATTCAATATCGGTTTTTCAATATCAGTGTTTCAATATTTGTTCTCCAATATCGGTTTTTGAATATCGGTTCTAATATCGGATTCAATATCGGTTTTTCAATATCGGTTCTAATATCGGATTCAATATCGGTTTTTCAATATCGGTTTTTCAATATCAGTTTTTCGATATCAGTTTTCAATATTTGTTCTCCAATATCGGTTTTTGAATATCGGTTCTAATATCGGATTCAATATCGGTTTTTCAATATCGGTTTTTCAATATCAGTTTTTCGATATCAGTTTTTCAATATTTGTTTTTCAATATTTGTTTTTCAATATCGGTTCTAATATCGGTTTCAATATCGGTTTTTCAATATCGGTTTTTCAATATCGGTTTTCCAATATCGGTTTTTCAATATCAGTTTTTCAATATTTGTTCTCCAATATCGGTTTTTGTATATCGGTTCTAATATCGGATTCAATATCGGTTTTTCAATATCAGTGTTTCAATATTTGTTCTCCAATATCGGTTTTTGAATATCGGTTCTAATATCGGATTCAATATCGGTTTTTCAATATCGGTTTTGCAATATCAGTTTTTCGATATAGGTTTTTCAATATCGGTTTTTCAATATCGGTTTTTCAATATCAGTTTTTCAATATTTGTTTTTCAATATCGGTTTTTCAATATCAGTTTTTCAATATTTGTTTTTCAATATCGGTTTTTCAATATCGGTTCTAATATCGGTTTCAATATCGGTTTTTCAATACGGTTTTTCAATATCGGTTTTTCAATATCAGTTTTTCAATATTTGTTCTCCAATATCGGTTTTTGTATATCGGTTCTAATATCGGATTCAATATCGGTTTTTCAATATCAGTGTTTCAATATTTGTTCTCCAATATCGGTTTTTGAATATCGGTTCTAATATCGGATTCAATATCGGTTTTTCAATATCGGTTTTGCAATATCAGTTTTTCGATATAGTTTTTTCAATATCGGTTTTTCAATATCGGTTTTTCAATATCAGTTTTTCAATATCAGTTTTTCAATATTTGTTCTCCAATATCGGTTTTTGTATATCGGTTCTAATATCGGATTCAATATCGGTTTTTCAATATCGGTTTTTCAATATCAGTTTTTCGATATCAGTTTTTCAATATTTGTTTTTCAATATTTGTTTTTCAATATCGGTTCTAATATCGGTTTCAATATCGGTTTTTCAATATCGGTTTTTCAATATCGGTTTTTCAATATCGGTTTTTCAATATCAGTTTTTCAATATTTGTTCTCCAATATCGGTTTTTGTATATCGGTTCTAATATCGGATTCAATATCGGTTTTTCAATATCAGTGTTTCAATATTTGTTCTCCAATATCGGTTTTTGAATATCGGTTCTAATATCGGATTCAATATCGGTTTTTCAATATCGGTTCTAATATCGGTTTCAATATCGGTTTTTCAATATCGGCTTTTCAATATCAGTTTTTCGATATCAGTTCTTCAATATTTGTTCTCCAATATCGGTTTTTGAATATCGGTTCTAATATCGGATTCAATATCGGTTTTTCAATATCGGTTCTAATATCGGATTCAATACCGGTTTTTCAATATCGCTTTTTCAATATCAGTTTTTCGATATCAGTTTTTCAATATTTGTTATCCAATATCGGTTTTTGAATATCGGTTCTAATATCGGATTCAATATCGGTTTTTCAATATCGGTTTTGCAATATCAGTTTTTCGATATAGGTTTTTCAATATCAGTTTTTCGATATAGGTTTTTCAATATCGGTTTTTCAATATCGGTTTTTCAATATCAGTTTTTCAATATTTGTTTTTCAATATCGGTTTTTCAATATCAGTTTTTCAATATTTGTTTTTCAATATCGGTTTTTCAATATCGGTTCTAATATCGGTTTCAATATCGGTTTTTCAATACGGTTTTTCAATATCGGTTTTTCAATATCAGTTTTTCAATATTTGTTCTCCAATATCGGTTTTTGTATATCGGTTCTAATATCGGATTCAATATCGGTTTTTCAATATCAGTGTTTCAATATTTGTTCTCCAATATCGGTTTTTGAATATCGGTTCTAATATCGGATTCAATATCGGTTTTTCAATATCGGTTTTGCAATATCAGTTTTTCGATATAGGTTTTTCAATATCGGTTTTTCAATATCGGTTTTTCAATATCAGTTTTTCAATATTTGTTTTTCAATATCGGTTTTTCAATATCGGTTCTAATATCGGTTTCAATATCGGTTTTTCAATACGGTTTTTCAATATCGGTTTTTCAATATCAGTTTTTCAATATTTGTTCTCCAATATCGGTTTTTGTATATCGGTTCTAATATCGGATTCAATATCGGTTTTTCAATATCAGTGTTTCAATATTTGTTCTCCAATATCGGTTTTTGAATATCGGTTCTAATATCGGATTCAATATCAGTTTTTCGATATCAGTTTTTCAATATTTGTTTTTCAATATCGGTTTTTTAATATCGGTTCTAATATCGGATTCAATATCAGTTTTTCAATATTTGTTTTTCAATACGGTTTTTCAATATCGGTTTTTCAATATCAGTTTTTCAATATTTGTTCTCCAATATCGGTTTTTGAATATCGGTTCTAATATCGGATTCAATATCGGTTTTTCAATATCGGTTTTTCAATATCGGTTTTTCAATATCGGTTTTTCAATATCGGTTTTTCAATATCAGTTTTTCAATATGTGTTCTCCAATATCGGTTTTTCAATATCAGTTTTTCGATATCAGTTTTTCAATATTTGTTTTTCAATGTCGGTTTTTGAATATCGGTTCAATATCGGTTTTTCAATATCAGTTTTTCAATATTTGTTCTCCAATATCGGTTTTTGAATATCGGTTCAATATCGGTTCTAATATCGGTTTCAATATCGGTTTTTCAATATCGGTTTTTCAATATCGGTTTTTCAATATCGGTTTTTCAATATCAGTTTTTCAATATTTGTTCTCCAATATCGGTTTTTGTATATCGGTTCTAATATCGGATTCAATATCGGTTTTTCAATATCGGTTTTGCAATATCAGTTTTTCGATATAGGTTTTTCAATATCGGTTTTTCAATATCGGTTCTAATATCGGATTCAATATCGGTTTTTCAATATCAGTTTTTCGATATCAGTTTTTCAATATTTGTTTTTCAATATCGGTTCTAATATCGGTTTCAATATCGGTTTTTCAATACGGTTTTTCAATATCGGTTTTTCAATATCAGTTTTTCAATATTTGTTCTCCAATATCGGTTTTTGTATATCGGTTCTAATATCGGATTCAATATCGGTTTTTCAATATCAGTGTTTCAATATTTGTTCTCCAATATCGGTTTTTGAATATCGGTTCTAATATCGGATTCAATATCGGTTTTTCAATATCGGTTTTTCAATATCGGTTTTGCAATATCAGTTTTTCGATATAGGTTTTTCAATATCGGTTTTTCAATATCGGTTCTAATATCGGATTCAATATCGGTTTTTCAATATCAGTTTTTCGATATCAGTTTTTCAATATTTGTTTTTCAATATCGGTTCTAATATCGGATTCAATATCGGTTTTTCAATATCGGTTTTTCAATATCAGTTTTTCGATATCAGTTTTTCAATATCGGTTTTTCAATATCGGTTCTAATATCGGTTTCAATATCGGTTTTTCAATACGGTTTTTCAATATCGGTTTTTCAATATCAGTTTTTCAATATTTGTTCTCCAATATCGGTTTTTGTATATCGGTTCTAATATCGGATTCAATATCGGTTTTTCAATATCAGTGTTTCAATATTTGATCTCCAATATCGGTTTTTGAATATCGGTTCTAATATCGGATTCAATATCAGTTTTTCGATATCAGTTTTTCAATATTTGTTTTTCAATATCGGTTTTTTAATATCGGTTCTAATATCGGATTCAATATCAGTTTTTCAATATTTGTTTTTCAATACGGTTTTTCAATATCGGTTTTTCAATATCAGTTTTTCAATATTTGTTCTCCAATATCGGTTTTTGAATATCGGTTCTAATATCGGATTCAATATCGGTTTTTCAATATCGGTTTTTCAATATCGGTTTTTCAATATCGGTTTTTCAATATCAGTTTTTCAATATTTGTTCTCCAATATCGGTTTTTCAATATCAGTTTTTCGATATAGGTTTTTCAATATCGGTTTTTCAATATCGGTTTTTCAATATCAGTTTTTCAATATGTGTTCTCCAATATCGGTTTTTCAATATCAGTTTTTCGATATCAGTTTTTCAATATTTGTTTTTCAATGTCGGTTTTTGAATATCGGTTCAATATCGGTTTTTCAATATCAGTTTTTCAATATTTGTTCTCCAATATCAGTTTTTGAATATCGGTCAATATCGGTTTTTCAATATCAGTTTTTCAATATTTGTTTTTCAATATCGGTTTTTCAATATCGGTTCTAATATCGGTTTCAATATCGGATTTTCAATATCGGTTTTTCAATATCGGTTTTTCAATATCAGTTTTTCGATATCAGTTTTTCAATATTTGCTTTACAATATCGGTTTTTCAATATCGGTTCTAATATCGGAATCAATATCGGTTTTTCAATATCGGTTCTAATATCGGATTCAATATCGGTTTTTCAATATCGGTTTTTCAATATCAGTTTTTCGATATCAGTTTTTCAATATTTGTTTTTCAATATCGGTTCTAATATCGGTTTCAATATCGGTTTTTCAATATCGGTTTTTCAATATCGGTTTTTCAATATCGGTTTTTCAATATCAGTTTTTCAATATTTGTTCTCCAATATCGGTTTTTGTATATCGGTTCTAATATCGGATTCAATATCGGTTTTTCAATATCAGTGTTTCAATATTTGTTCTCCAATATCGGTTTTTGAATATCGGTTCTAATATCGGATTCAATATCGGTTTTTCAATATCGGTTCTAATATCGGATTCAATATCGGTTTTTCAATATCGGTTTTTCAATATCAGTTTTTCGATATCAGTTTTTCAATATTTGTTCTCCAATATCGGTTTTTGAATATCGGTTCTAATATCGGATTCAATATCGGTTTTTCAATATCGGTTTTTCAATATCAGTTTTTCGATATCAGTTTTTCAATATTTGTTTTTCAATATTTGTTTTTCAATATCGGTTCTAATATCGGTTTCAATATCGGTTTTTCAATATCGGTTTTTCAATATCGGTTTTCCAATATCGGTTTTTCAATATCAGTTTTTCAATATTTGTTCTCCAATATCGGTTTTTGTATATCGGTTCTAATATCGGATTCAATATCGGTTTTTCAATATCAGTGTTTCAATATTTGTTCTCCAATATCGGTTTTTGAATATCGGTTCTAATATCGGATTCAATATCGGTTTTTCAATATCGGTCCTAATATCGGTTTCAAAATCGGTTTTTCAATATCGGTTTTTCAATATCAGTTTTTCGATATCAGTTCTTCAATATTTGTTCTCCAATATCGGTTTTTGAATATCGGTTCTAATATCGGATTCAATATCGGTTTTTCAATATCGGTTCTAATATCGGATTCAATACCGGTTTTTCAATATCGCTTTTTCAATATCAGTTTTTCGATATCAGTTTTTCAATATTTGTTCTCCAATATCGGTTTTTGAATATCGGTTCTAATATCGGATTCAATATCGGTTTTTCAATATCGGTTTTGCAATATCAGTTTTTCGATATAGGTTTTTCAATATCGGTTTTTCAATATCGGTTTTTCAATATCAGTTTTTCAATATTTGTTTTTCAATATCGGTTTTTCAATATCAGTTTTTCAATATTTGTTTTTCAATATCGGTTTTTCAATATCGGTTCTAATATCGGTTTCAATATCGGTTTTTCAATACGGTTTTTCAATATCGGTTTTTCAATATCAGTTTTTCAATATTTGTTCTCCAATATCGGTTTTTGTATATCGGTTCTAATATCGGATTCAATATCGGTTTTTGAATATCAGTGTTTCAATATTTGTTCTCCAATATCGGTTTTTGAATATCGGTTCTAATATCGGATTCAATATCGGTTTTTCAATATCGGTTTTGCAATATCAGTTTTTCGATATAGGTTTTTCAATATCGGTTTTTCAATATCGGTTTTTCAATATCAGTTTTTCAATATTTGTTTTTCAATATCGGTTTTTCAATATCGGTTCTAATATCGGTTTCAATATCGGTTTTTCAATATCGGTTTTTCAATATCAGTTTTTCAATATTTGTTTTTCAATATCGGTTTTTCAATATCGGTTCTAATATCGGTTTCAATATCGGTTTTTCAATACGGTTTTTCAATATCGGTTTTTCAATATCAGTTTTTCAATATTTGTTCTCCAATATCGGTTTTTGTATATCGGTTCTAATATCGGATTCAATATCGGTTTTTCAATATCAGTGTTTCAATATTTGTTCTCCAATATCGGTTTTTGAATATCGGTTCTAATATCGGATTCAATATCAGTTTTTCGATATCAGTTTTTCAATATGTGTTCTCCAATATCGGTTTTTCAATATCAGTTTTTCGATATCAGTTTTTCAATATTTGTTTTTCAATGTCGGTTTTTGAATATCGGTTCAATATCGGTTTTTCAATATCAGTTTTTCAATATTTGTTCTCCAATATCGGTTTTTGAATATCGGTCAATATCGGTTTTTCAATATCAGTTTTTCAATATTTGTTTTTCAATATCGGTTTTTCAATATCGGTTCTAATATCGGTTTCAATATCGGTTTTTCAATATCGGTTTTTCAATATCGGTTTTTCAATATCAGTTTTTCGATATCAGTTTTTCAATATTTGCTTTACAATATCGGTTTTTCAATATCGGTTCTAATATCGGAATCAATATCGGTTCTAATATCGGATTCAATATCGGTTTTTCAATATCGGTTTTTCAATATCAGTTTTTCGATATCAGTTTTTCAATATTTGTTTTTCAATATCGGTTCTAATATCGGTTTCAATATCGGTTTTTCAATATCGGTTTTTCAATATCGGTTTTTCAATATCGGTTTTTCAATATCAGTTTTTCAATATTTGTTCTCCAATATCGGTTTTTGTATATCGGTTCTAATATCGGATTCAATATCGGTTTTTCAATATCAGTGTTTCAATATTTGTTCTCCAATATCGGTTTTTGAATATCGGTTCTAATATCGGATTCAATATCGGTTTTTCAATATCGGTTCTAATATCGGATTCAATATCGGTTTTTCAATATCGGTTTTTCAATATCAGTTTTTCGATATCAGTTTTTCAATATTTGTTCTCCAATATCGGTTTTTGAATATCGGTTCTAATATCGGATTCAATATCGGTTTTTCAATATCGGTTTTTCAATATCAGTTTTTCGATATCAGTTTTTCAATACTTGTTTTTCAATATTTGTTTTTCAATATCGGTTCTAATATCGGTTTCAATATCGGTTTTTCAATATCGGTTTTTCAATATCGGTTTTTCAATATCGGTTTTTCAATATCGGTTTTTCAATATCAGTTTTTCAATATTTGTTCTCCAATATCGGTTTTTGTATATCGGTTCTAATATCGGATTCAATATCGGTTTTTCAATATCAGTGTTTCAATATTTGTTCTCCAATATCGGTTTTTGAATATCGGTTCTAATATCGGATTCAATATCGGTTTTTCAATATCGGTTCTAATATCGGTTTCAATATCGGTTTTTCAATATCGGTTTTTCAATATCAGTTTTTCGATATCAGTTTTTCAATATTTGTTTTTCAATATCGGTTCTAATATCGGATTCAATATCGGTTTTTCAATATCGGTTCTAATATCGGATTCAATATCGGTTTTTCAATATCGGTTCTAATATCGGATTCAATGCCGGTTTTTCAATATCGGTTTTTCAATATCAGTTTTTCAATATTTGTTCTCCAATATCGGTTTTTGAATATCGGTTCAATATCGGTTCTAATATCGGTTTCAATATCGGTTTTTCAATATCGGTTTTTCAATATCGGTTTTTCAATATCGGTTTTTCAATATCAGTTTTTCAAT
Source organism: Andrena cerasifolii (assembly GCF_050908995.1). NCBI lineage: Eukaryota > Metazoa > Arthropoda > Insecta > Hymenoptera > Andrenidae > Andrena > Andrena cerasifolii. The sequence continues at coordinate 9,233 of NW_027485189.1, read as the reverse complement.
ATTTGTTCTCCAATATCGGTTTTTGTATATCGGTTCTAATATCGGATTCAATATCGGTTTTTCAATATCAGTGTTTCAATATTTGTTCTCCAATATCGGTTTTTGAATATCGGTTCTAATATCGGATTCAATATCGGTTTTTCAATATCGGTTCTAATATCGGTTTCAATATCGGTTTTTCAATATCGGCTTTTCAATATCAGTTTTTCGATATCAGTTCTTCAATATTTGTTCTCCAATATCGGTTTTTGAATATCGGTTCTAATATCGGATTCAATATCGGTTTTTCAATATCGGTTCTAATATCGGATTCAATACCGGTTTTTCAATATCGCTTTTTCAATATCAGTTTTTCGATATCAGTTTTTCAATATTTGTTCTCCAATATCGGTTTTTGAATATCGGTTCTAATATCGGATTCAATATCGGTTTTTCAATATCGGTTTTGCAATATCAGTTTTTCGATATAGGTTTTTCAATATCGGTTTTTCAATATCGGTTTTTCAATATCAGTTTTTCAATATTTGTTTTTCAATATCGGTTTTTCAATATCAGTTTTTCAATATCGGTTTTTCAATATCAGTTTTTCAATATTTGTTCTCCAATATCGGTTTTTGAATATCGGTTCTAATATCGGATTCAATATCGGTTTTTCAATATCGGTTTTGCAATATCAGTTTTTCGATATAGGTTTTTCAATATCGGTTTTTCAATATCGGTTTTTCAATATCAGTTTTTCAATATTTGTTTTTCAATATCGGTTTTTCAATATCAGTTTTTCAATATTTGTTTTTCAATATCGGTTTTTCAATATCGGTTCTAATATCGGTTTCAATATCGGTTTTTCAATACGGTTTTTCAATATCGGTTTTTCAATATCAGTTTTTCAATATTTGTTCTCCAATATCGGTTTTTGTATATCGGTTCTAATATCGGATTCAATATCGGTTTTTCAATATCAGTGTTTCAATATTTCTTCTCCAATATCGGTTTTTGAATATCGGTTCTAATATCGGATTCAATATCGGTTTTTCAATATCGGTTTTGCAATATCAGTTTTTCGATATAGGTTTTTCAATATCGGTTTTTCAATATCGGTTTTTCAATATCAGTTTTTCAATATTTGTTTTTCAATATCGGTTTTTCAATATCGGTTCTAATATCGGTTTCAATATCGGTTTTTCAATACGGTTTTTCAATATCGGTTTTTCAATACCAGTTTTTCAATATTTGTTCTCCAATATCGGTTTTTGTATATCGGTTCTAATATCGGATTCAATATCGGTTTTTCAATATCAGTGTTTCAATATTTGTTCTCCAATATCGGTTTTTGAATATCGGTTCTAATATCGGATTCAATATCAGTTTTTCGATATCAGTTTTTCAATATTTGTTTTTCAATATCGGTTTTTCAATATCGGTTCTAATATCGGATTCAATATCGGTTTTTCAATATCGGTTCTAATATCGGATTCAATATCGGTTTTGCAATATCAGTTTTTCGATATAGGTTTTTCAATATCGGTTTTTCAATATCGGTTTTTCAATATCAGTTTTTCAATATGTGTTCTCCAATATCGGTTTTTCAATATCAGTTTTTCGATATCAGTTTTTCAATATTTGTTTTTCAATGTCGGTTTTTGAATATCGGTTCAATATCGGTTTTTCAATATCAGTTTTTCAATATTTGTTCTCCAATATCGGTTTTTGAATATCGGTCAATATCGGTTTTTCAATATCAGTTTTTCAATATTTGTTTTTCAATATCGGTTTTTCAATATCGGTTCTAATATCGGTTTCAATATCGGTTTTTCAATATCGGTTTTTCAATATCGGTTTTTCAATATCAGTTTTTCGATATCAGTTTTTCAATATTTGCTTTACAATATCGGTTTTTCAATATCGGTTCTAATATCGGAATCAATATCGGTTTTTCAATATCGGTTCTAATATCGGATTCAATATCGGTTTTTCAATATCGGTTTTTCAATATCAGTTTTTCGATATCAGTTTTTCAATATTTGTTTTTCAATATCGGTTCTAATATCGGTTTCAATATCGGTTTTTCAATATCGGTTTTTCAATATCGGTTTTTCAATATCGGTTTTTCAATATCAGTTTTTCAATATTTGTTCTCCAATATCGGTTTTTGTATATCGGTTCTAATATCGGATTCAATATCGGTTTTTCAATATCAGTGTTTCAATATTTGTTCTCCAATATCGGTTTTTGAATATCGGTTCTAATATCGGATTCAATATCGGTTTTTCAATATCGGTTCTAATATCGGATTCAATATCGGTTTTTCAATATCGGTTTTTCAATATCAGTTTTTCGATATCAGTTTTTCAATATTTGTTCTCCAATATCGGTTTTTGAATATCGGTTCTAATATCGGATTCAATATCGGTTTTTCAATATCGGTTCTAATATCGGATTCAATATCGGTTTTTCAATATCGGTTCTAATATCGGATTCAATACCGGTTTTTCAATATCGGTTTTTCAATATCAGTTCTTCAATATTTGTTCTCCAATATCGGTTTTTGAATATCGGTTCTAATATCGGATTCAATATCGGTTTTTCAATATCGGTTCTAATATCGGATTCAATACCGGTTTTTCAATATCGGTTTTTCAATATCAGTTTTTCGATATCAGTTTTTCAATATTTGTTTTTCAATATCGGTTCTAATATCGGTTTCAATATCGGTTTTTCAATATCAGTGTTTCAATATTTGTTCTCCAATATCGGTTTTTGAATATCGGTTCTAATATCGGATTCAATATCGGTTTTTCAATACGGTTTTTCAATATCGGTTTTTCAATATCAGTTTTTCAATATTTGTGCTCCAATATCGGTTTTTGTATATCGGTTCTAATATCGGATTCAATATCGGTTTTTCAATATCAGTGTTTCAATATTTGTTCTCCAATATCGGTTTTTGAATATCGGTTCTAATATCGGATTCAATATCAGTTTTTCGATATCAGTTTTTCAATATTTGTTTTTGAATATCGGTTTTTCAATATCGGTTCTAATATCGGATTCAATATCGGTTTTTCAATATCGGTTCTAATATCGGATTCAATATCGGTTTTTCAATATCGGTTTTTCAATATCAGTTTTTCAATATGTGTTCTCCAATATCGGTTTTTCAATATCAGTTTTTCGATATCAGTTTTTCATTATTTGTTTTTCAATGTCGGTTTTTGAATATCGGTTCAATATCGGTTTTTCAATATCAGTTTTTCAATATTTGTTCCCCAATATCGGTTTTTGAATATCGGTCAATATCGGTTTTTCAATATCAGTTTTTCAATATTTGTTTTTCAATATCGGTTTTTCAATATCGGTTCTAATATCGGTTTCAATATCGGTTTTTCAATATCAGTTTTTCAATATTTGTTTTTCAATATCGGTTTTTCAATATCAGTTTTTCAATATTTGTTTTTCAATATCGGTTTTTCAATATCGGTTCTAATATCGGTTTCAATATCGGTTTTTCAATACGGTTTTTCAATATCGGTTTTTCAATATCAGTTTTTCAATATTTGTTCTCCAATATCGGTTTTTGTATATCGGTTCTAATATCGGATTCAATATCGGTTTTTCAATATCAGTGTTTCAATATTTGTTCTCCAATATCGGTTTTTGAATATCGGTTCTAATATCGGATTCAATATCGGTTTTTCAATATCGGTATTGCAATATCAGTTTTTCGATATAGGTTTTTCAATATCGGTTTTTCAATATCGGTTTTTCAATATCAGTTTTTCAATATTTGTTTTTCAATATCGGTTTTTCAATATCGGTTCTAATATCGGTTTCAATATCGGTTTTTCAATACGGTTTTTCAATATCGGTTTTTCAATATCAGTTTTTCAATATTTGTTCTCCAATATCGGTTTTTGTATATCGGTTCTAATATCGGATTCAATATCGGTTTTTCAATATCAGTGTTTCAATATTTGTTCTCCAATATCGGTTTTTGAATATCGGTTCTAATATCGGATTCAATATCAGTTTTTCGATATAGGTTTTTCAATATCGGTTTTTCAATATCGGTTTTTCAATATCAGTTTTTCAATATTTGTTCTCCAATATCGGTTTTTGAATATCGGTCAATATCGGTTTCAATATCGGTTTTTCAATATCGGATTTTCAATATCGGTTTTTCAATATCGGTTTTTCAATATCAGTTTTTCAATATTTGTTCTCCAATATCGGTTTTTGTATATCGGTTCTAATATCGGATTCAATATCGGTTTTTCAATATCAGTGTTTCAATATTTGTTCTCCAATATCGGTTTTTGAATATCGGTTCTAATATCGGATTCAATATCGGTTTTTCAATATCGGTTCTAATATCGGATTCAATACCGGTTTTTCGATATCAGTTTTTCAATATTTGTTTTTCAATATCGGTTCTAATATCGGTTTCAATATCGGTTTTTCAATACGGTTTTTCAATATCGGTTTTTCAATATCAGTTTTTCAATATTTGTTCTCCAATATCGGTTTTTGTATATCGGTTCTAATATCGGATTCAATATCGGTTTTTCAATATCAGTGTTTCAATATTTGTTCTCCAATATCGGTTTTTGAATATCGGTTCTAATATCGGATTCAATATCGGTTTTTCAATATCGGTTTTGCAATATCAGTTTTTCGATATAGGTTTTTCAATATCGGTTTTTCAATATCGGTTTTTCAATATCAGTTTTTCAATATTTGTTTTTCAATATCGGGTTTTCAATATCGGTTCTAATATCGGTTTCAATATCGGTTTTTCAATACGGTTTTTCAATATCGGTTTTTCAATATCAGTTTTTCAATATTTGTTCTCCAATATCGGTTTTTGTATATCGGTTCTAATATCGGATTCAATATCGGTTTTTCAATATCAGTGTTTCAATATTTGTTCTCCAATATCGGTTTTTGAATATCGGTTCTAATATCGGATTCAATATCAGTTTTTCGATATCAGTTTTTCAATATTTGTTTTTCAATATCGGTTTTTTAATATCGGTTCTAATATCGGATTCAATATCAGTTTTCAATATTTGTTTTTCAATACGGTTTTTCAATATCGGTTTTTCAATATCAGTTTTTCAATATTTGTTCTCCAATATCGGTTTTTGAATATCGGTTCTAATATCGGATTCAATATCGGTTTATTAATATCGGTTTTTCAATATCGGTTCTTCAATATCGGTTTTTCAATATCAGTTTTTCAATATGTGTTCTCCAATATCGGTTTTTCAATATCAGTTTTTCGATATCAGTTTTTCAATATTTGTTTTTCAATGTCGGTTTTTGAATATCGGTTCAATATCGGTTTTTCAATATCAGTTTTTCAATATTTGTTCTCCAATATCGGTTTTTGAATATCGGTTCAATATCGGTTCTAATATCGGTTTCAATATCGGTTTTTCAATATCGGTTTTTCAATATCGGTTTTTCAATATCGGTTTTTCAATATCGGTTTTTCAATATCAGTTTTTCAATATTTGTTCTCCAATATCGGTTTTTGTATATCGGTTCTAATATCGGATTCAATATCGGTTTTTCAATATCAGTGTTTCAATATTTGTTATCCAATATCGGTTTTTGAATATCGGTTCTAATATCGGATTCAATATCGGTTTTTCAATATCGGTTCTAATATCGGTTTCAATATCGGTTTTTCAATATCGGTTTTTCAATATCAGTTTTTCGATATCAGTTTTTCAATATTTGTTTTTCAATATCGGTTCTAATATCGGATTCAATATCGGTTTTTCAATATCGGTTCTAATATCGGATTCAATACCGGTTTTTCAATATCGGTTTTTCAATATCAGTTTTTCGATATCAGTTCTTCAATATTTGTTCTCCAATATCGGTTTTTGAATATCGGTTCTAATATCGGATTCAATATCGGTTTTTCAATATCGGTTCTAATATCGGATTCAATACCGGTTTTTCAATATCGGTTTTTCAATATCAGTTTTTCGATATCAGTTTTTCAATATTTGTTCTCCAATATCGGTTTTTGAATATCGGTTCTAATATCGGATTCAATATCGGTTTTTCAATATCGGTTTTGCAATATCAGTTTTTCGATATAGGTTTTTCAATATCGGTTTTTCAATATCGGTTCTAATATCGGATTCAATAACGGTTTTTCAATATCAGTTTTTCGATATCAGTTTTTCAATATTTGTTTTTCAATATCGGTTCTAATATCGGTTTCAATATCGGTTTTTCAATACGGTTTTTCAATATCGGTTTTTCAATATCAGTTTTTCAATATTTGTTCTCCAATATCGGTTTTTGAATATCGGTTCTAATATCGGATTCAATATCGGTTTTTCAATATCGGTTTTGCAATATCAGTTTTTCGATATAGGTTTTTCAATATCGGTTTTTCAATATCGGTTCTAATATCGGATTCAATAACGGTTTTTCAATATCAGTTTTTCGATATCAGTTTTTCAATATTTGTTTTTCAATATCGGTTCTAATATCGGTTTCAATATCGGTTTTTCAATACGGTTTTTCAATATCGGTTTTTCAATATCAGTTTTTCAATATTTGTTCTCCAATATCGGTTTTTGTATATCGGTTCTAATATCGGATTCAATATCGGTTTTTCAATATCAGTGTTTCAATATTTGTTCTCCAATATCGGTTTTTGAATATCGGTTCTAATATCGGATTCAATATCGGTTTTTCAATATCGGTTTTTCAATATCGGTTTTGCAATATCAGTTTTTCGATATAGGTTTTTCAATATCGGTTTTTCAATATCGGTTCTAATATCGGATTCAATATCGGTTTTTCAATATCAGTTTTTCGATATCAGTTTTTCAATATTTGTTTTTCAATATCGGTTCTAATATCGGATTCAATATCGGTTTTTCAATATCGGTTTTTCAATATCAGTTTTTCGATATCAGTTTTTCAATATCGGTTTTTCAATATCGGTTCTAATATCGGTTTTAATATCGGTTTTTCAATACGGTTTTTCAATATCGGTTTTTCAATATCAGTTTTTCAATATTTGTTCTCCAATATCGGTTTTTGTATATCGGTTCTAATATCGGATTCAATATCGGTTTTTCAATATCAGTGTTTCAATATTTGTTCTCCAATATCGGTTTTTGAATATCGGTTCTAATATCGGATTCAATATCAGTTTTTCGATATCAGTTTTTCAATATTTGTTTTTCAATATCGGTTTTTTAATATCGGTTCTAATATCGGATTCAATATCAGTTTTTCAATATTTGTTTTTCAATACGGTTTTTCAATATCGGTTTTTCAATATCAGTTTTTCAATATTTGTTCTCCAATATCGGTTTTTGAATATCGGTTCTAATATCGGATTCAATATCGGTTTTTCAATATCGGTTTTTCAATATCGGTTTTTCAATATCAGTTTTTCAATATGTGTTCTCCAATATCGGTTTTTCAATATCAGTTTTTCGATATTTGTTTTTCAATATCGGTTTTTCAATATCGGTTCTAATATCGGTTTCAATATCGGTTTTTCAATACGGTTTTTCAATATCGGTTTTTCAATATCAGTTTTTCAATATTTGTTCTCCAATATCGGTTTTTGTATATCGGTTCTAATATCGGATTCAATATCGGTTTTTCAATATCAGTGTTTCAATATTTGTTCTCCAATATCGGTTTTTGAATATCGGTTCTAATATCGGATTCAATATCAGTTTTTCGATATCAGTTTTTCAATATTTGTTTTTCAATATCGGTTTTTTAATATCGGTTCTAATATCGGATTCAATATCAGTTTTTCAATATTTGTTTTTCAATACGGTTTTTCAATATCGGTTTTTCAATATCAGTTTTTCAATATTTGTTCTCCAATATCGGTTTTTGAATATCGGTTCTAATATCGGATTCAATATCGGTTTATCAATATCGGTTTTTCAATATCGGTTCTTCAATATCGGTTTTTCAATATCAGTTTTTCAATATGTGTTCTCCAATATCGGTTTTTTAATATCAGTTTTTCGATATCAGTTTTTCAATATTTGTTTTTCAATGTCGGTTTTTGAATATCGGTTCAATATCGGTTTTTCAATATCAGTTTTTCAATATTTGTTCTCCAATATCGGTTTTTGAATACGGTTTTTCAATATCGGTTTTTCAATATCAGTTTTTCAATATTTGTTCTCCAATATCGGTTTTTGTATATCGGTTCTAATATCGGATTCAATATCGGTTTTTCAATATCAGTGTTTCAATATTTGTTCTCCAATATCGGTTTTTGAATATCGGTTCTAATATCGGATTCAATATCAGTTTTTCGATATCAGTTTTTCAATATTTGTTTTTCAATATCGGTTCTAATATCGGTTTCAATATCGGTTTTTCAATATCGGTTTTTCAATATCGGTTTTCCAATATCGGTTTTTCAATATCAGTTTTTCAATATTTGTTCTCCAATATCGGTTTTTGTAAATCGGTTCTAATATCGGATTCAATATCGGTTTTTCAATATCAGTGTTTCAATATTTGTTCTCCAATATCGGTTTTTGAATATCGGTTCTAATATCGGATTCAATATCGGTTTTTCAATATCGGTCCTAATATCGGTTTCAATATCGGTTTTTCAATATCGGTTTTTCAATATCAGTTTTTCGATATCAGTTCTTCAATATTTGTTCTCCAATATCGGTTTTTGAATATCGGTTCTAATATCGGATTCAATATCGGTTTTTCAATATCGGTTCTAATATCGGATTCAATACCGGTTTTTCAATATCGCTTTTTCAATATCAGTTTTTCGATATCAGTTTTTCAATATTTGTTCTCCAAAATCGGTTTTTGAATATCGGTTCTAATATCGGATTCAATATCGGTTTTTCAATATCGGTTTTGCAATATCAGTTTTTCGATATAGGTTTTTCAATATCGGTTTTTCAATATCGGTTTTTCAATATCAGTTTTTCAATATTTGTTTTTCAATATCGGTTTTTGTATATCGGTTCTAATATCGGATTCAATATCGGTTTTTCAATATCAGTGTTTCAATATTTGTTTTTCAATATCGGTTTTTCAATATCGGTTTTGCAATATCAGTTTTTCGATATAGGTTTTTCAATATCGGTTTTTCAATATCGGTTTTTCAATATCAGTTTTTCAATATTTGTTTTTCAATATCGGTTTTTCAATATCAGTTTTTCAATATTTGTTTTTCAATATCGGTTTTTCAATAT
>NW_027485188.1:0-49282 GCF_050908995.1 Andrena cerasifolii | reverse complement strand
GGACCGATCAGTTTTGTTAAAATTATCGCAAGATACTCAGCTTCCGTACCCTCAGGAATCAAAGTTAACCCGTCTTCCACATTTTGTGCAAAGCGCGTCAAGGGTGGACTTTCACCGTCGAAGGTTGGAATTGACATAGTAATGTTCTGTATACATGTCCGTTGCGTCAAAAGCGACATTGAGTTTGCAATTGAAACTGTCAGGTTCATAATGTCGTTAGAAGAGACGTTAGCCTGTGTGCTTGTCATTTTGAAACTTTCTTAAGTGACTTGACTAGCGAAAACTAGTATATTGTCAATAATAAATTACGAGCGATTTTAACGTATTTAAAAACCAAATTTTACGGCGATTCTAATGCAGTAGCATCCCACCGCTGTCACCAGTTCTGTTACGAGCCGGGGCTGCGGCAACGCGAGAGGCCGGCGAGAAGGGTATTTCCCAAGGAATATGGTTAACGAATTTGTTAGTAAGGTGCGCGGACGAACCTGATGCGAAATCAGGGAGCCGCTTGGATTATTGACGGCGAGGACGAACCTGATGCGAAATCAGGGAGCCTCTAGGAATGGAGTCAAGCGCGGACGAACCTGATTTGAAATCAGGGAGCCGCAGGAGGGTGAAACGTCGTGAACGAACCCGATGCGAAATCGGGGTGTCACTAGGATGATGTTCACAGACGAACTCGACGCGAAGTCGAGGAGCTGTTAGGAGGTTGGATTATTCACAGACGAACCTGGTGCGAAACCAGGGAGCTGTTCGGAGGTTGGTAGACTTACAGACGAACCTGGTGCGAAACCAGGGAGCTGTAGGATACGGACGAACCTGATGCGAAATCAGGGAGCCGTAGGAGGGTTACACGTGGACGAACCCGATGCGAAATCGGGGAGCCACTAGGTTGGTAAAATTCCTTTATTTGGATGAAAGGTTGCTAACTAACCTGATGCTAGATCAGGGAGTCGCGGGAAATGTTATTAATGCCTCGTAACTCTTAATTTTTATTTGATACAACTCGAGCGGTAAAGTTGTATCAGTGGGTGAGCGCTACTAAGTTTAATAAGGATCGCTGGGTAAAAGATGGGTTTTAACGAATCAACTCGATTTAGAAGTGAACACCATTCGTGTATTCAAGATTAGTTGGTACAAATGTGAATGTCGCGATTAAATAGTGTAATAAATGTGTGAAAATTACCACTAATTTGCTCGGTGTTGACGCACTGGCGATGCGGGGCGTACGAGCGGCTATTACAAAGTGTCCAATAGAATGTAAACCGAACTCGCGGATTCTATGGGGTCAACTGTGATTCCGACAGAGACTTTAGCTCGATCTTACTGAATTCAACCGACTCGGTACGAGCGTGACACAACGTTACTCTACGCGTAACTGTACTGCTTTTAACCGCAGAGGGTAGAAACCAAAGGGTTTATATAGTCCCAAAAATGAGTGGGGATGCATTTGAAATTTCCATATAAGGAAATTCTTCGGGGTCGTCGTCGTGTCACTCCCGTTCCCATGGTCGTGATCCAGATGGTCGAGATCATGACCCCCCTTAGTGGTATGTGATAAGCAAAAGGATTTTTAGGGCGTTTTCCCTTCGTAGACGCGAGCTCGAAAAGTGGTTGAGAGCGGCGTATGGGGAAAAATCCACATACGTAACACAATATTGGTTTTTCAAAATCGGTTTTTCAATATCGGTTCCACTATCGGTTTCAATATTGGTTTGAATATCGGTTTTCCAATATCGGTTTTCCAATATTGGTTTGAATATCGGTTTCAATATCGGTTTTTCAATATCGGTTTTTCAATATCGGTTTTTCAATATCAATTTTTCAATATCGGTTTTTCAAAATCTGTTTTTCAACGTCGGTTTTTCAATATTGGTTTTTCAAAATCGGTTTTTCAATATCGGTTTCAATATCGGTTTTTCAATATCGGATTTTCAATATCGGTTTTTCAATATCGGTTTTTCAATATCGGTTTTTCAATATCGGTTTTTCAATATCGGTTTTTCAAAATCGGGTTTTCAATATCGGCTTTTCAACGTCGGTTTTTCAATATCGGTTTTTCAAAATCGGTTTTTTAATATTGGTTTCAATATTGGTTTCAATATCGGTTTTTTAATATTGGTTTTTCAAAATCGGTTTTTCAATATCGGTTTCACTATCCGTTTCAATATCGGTTTTTCAATATCGGTTTCAATATCGGTTTCAATATCGGTTTTTCAATATCGGTTTTTCAATATCGGTTTTTCAATATCGGTTTCAATATCGGTTTTTCAATATCGGTTTTTCAATATCGGTTTCAATATCGGTTTCAATATCGGTTTTCAATATCGGATTTTCAATATCGGTTTTCAATATCGATTTTTCAATATCGGTTTATCAAAATTGGTTTTTCAACGTCGGTTTTTCAATATTGGTTTTTCAAAATCGGTTTTTCAATATCGGTTCCACTATCGGTTTCAATATTGGTTTGAATATCGGTTTTCCAATATCGGTTTTCCAATATTGGTTTGAATATCGGTTTCAATATCGGTTTTTCAATATCGGTTTTTCAATATCGGTTTTTCAATATCAATTTTTCAATATCGGTTTTTCAAAATCTGTTTTTCAACGTCGGTTTTTCAATATTGGTTTTTCAAAATCGGTTTTTCAATATCGGTTTCAATATCGGTTTTTCAATATCGGATTTTCAATATCGGTTTTTCAATATCGGTTTTTCAATATCGGTTTTTCAATATCGGTTTTTCAATATCGGTTTTTCAAAATCGGGTTTTCAATATCGGCTTTTCAACGTCGGTTTTTCAATATCGGTTTTTCAAAATCGGTTTTTTAATATTGGTTTCAATATTGGTTTCAATATCGGTTTTTTAATATTGGTTTTTCAAAATCGGTTTTTCAATATCGGTTTCACTATCCGTTTCAATATCGGTTTTTCAATATCGGTTTCAATATCGGTTTCAATATCGGTTTTTCAATATCGGTTTTTCAATATCGGTTTTTCAATATCGGTTTTTCAAAATCGGTTTTTCAATATCGGTTTTTCAACGTCGGTTTTTCAATATCGGTTTTTCAAAATCGGTTTTTTAATATTGGTTTCAATATTGGTTTCAATATCGGTTTTTTAATATTGGTTTTTCAAAATCGGTTTTTCAATATTGGTTTTTCAAAATCGGTTTTTCAATATTGGTTTTTCAAAATCGGTTTATCAAAATCGGTTTTTCAATATTGGTTTCAATATCGGTTTTTCAATATCGGTTTTTCATAATCGGTTTTTCAATATTGGTTTCAATATCGGTTTTTCAAAATTGGTTTTTCAATATCGGTTTTTCAATATCGGTTTCAATATCGGTTTTCAATATCGGATTTTCAATATCGGTTTTTCAATATCGATTTTTCAATATCGGTTTATCAAAATTGGTTTTTCAACGTCGGTTTTCCAATATTGGTTTTTCAAAATCGGTTTTTCAATATCGGTTCCACTATCGGTTTCAATATTGGTTTGAATATCGGTTTTCCAATATCGGTTTTCCAATATTGGTTTGAATATCGGTTTCAATATCGGTTTTTCAATATCGGTTTTTCAATATCGGTTTTTCAATATCAATTTTTCAATATCGGTTTTTCAAAATCTGTTTTTCAACGTCGGTTTTTCAATATTGGTTTTTCAAAATCGGTTTTTCAATATCGGTTCCACTATCGGTTTCAATATTGGTTTGAATATCGGTTTTCCAATATCGGTTTTCCAATATTGGTTTCAATATCGGTTTCAATATCGGTTTTTCAATATCGGTTTTTCATAATCGGTTTTTCAATATTGGTTTCAATATCGGTTTTTCAAAATTGGTTTTTCAATATCGGTTTTTCAATATCGGTTTCAATATCGGTTTTCAATATCGGATTTTCAATATCGGTTTTTCAATATCGGTTTTTCAAAATCGGTTTTTCAATATCGGTTTTTCAACGTCGGTTTTTCAATATCGGTTTTCCAATATCGGTTTTCCAATATTGGTTTGAATATCGGTTTCAATATCGGTTTTTCAATATCGGTTTTTCAATATCGGTTTTTCAATATCAATTTTTCAATATCGGTTTTTCAAAATCTGTTTTTCAACGTCGGTTTTTCAATATTGGTTTTTCAAAATCAGTTTTTTAATATTGGTTTCAATATTGGTTTCAATATCGGTTTTTCAATATTGTTTTTTCAAAATAGGTTTTTCAATATCGGTTTATCAAAATCGGTTTTTCAATATTGGTTTCAATATCGGTTTTTCAATATCGGTTTTTCATAATCGGTTTTTCAATATTGGTTTCAATATCGGTTTTTCAAAATTGGTTTTTCAATATCGGTTTTTCAATATCGGTTTCAATATCGGTTTTCAATATCGGATTTTCAATATCGGTTTTTCAATATCGATTTTTCAAAATCGGTTTATCAAAATTGGTTTTTCCACGTCGGTTTTTCAATATTGGTTTTTCAAAATCGGTATTTCAATATCGGTTCCACTATCGGTTTCAATATTGGTTTGAATATCGGTTTTCCAATATCGGTTTTCCAATATTGGTTTCAATATCGGTTTCAATATCGGTTTTTCAATATCGGTTTTTCAATATCGGTTTTTCAATATCGGTTTTTCAATATCAATTTTTCAATATCGGTTTTTCAAAATCGGATTTTCAACGTCGGTTTTTCAATATCGGTTTTTCAAAATCGGTTTTTCAATATTGAATTCAATATCGGTTTCAATATCGGTTTTTCAATATCGATTTTTCAAAATCGGTTTTTCAATATCGGTTTTTCAACGTCGGTTTTCAATATCGGTTTTTCAAAATCAGTTTTTTAATATTGGTTTCAATATTGGTTTCAATATCGGTTTTTCAATATTGTTTTTTCAAAATAGGTTTTTCAATATTGGTTTTTCAAAATCGGTTTTTCAAAATCGATTTTTCAATATTGGTTTCAATATCGGTTTTTCAATATCGGTTTTTCATAATCGGTTTTTCAATATTGGTTTCAATATCGGTTTCAATATCGGTTTTTCAATATCGGTTTTTCAAAATCGGTTTTTCAATATCGGTTTTTCAACGTCGGTTTTTCAAAATCGGTTTTTCAATATCGGATTTTCAATATCGGTTTTTCAATATCGGTTTTTCAATATCGGTTTTTCAATAACGGCTTTTCAAAATCGGTTTTTCAATATCGGTTTCACTATCCGTTTCAATATCGGTTTCAATATTGGTTTCAATATCGGTTTTTCAATATCGGTTTTTCAATATTGGTTTCAATATCGGTTTCAATATTGGTTTTTCTGTATCGGTTTTTCAATATCTTTTTTTTCAATATCGGGTTTTCAATATCGGTTTTTCAAAATCGGTTTTTCAATATCGGTTTCACTATCCGTTTCAATATCGGTTTTTCAATATCGGTTTCAATATCGGTTTCAATATCGGTTTTTCAATATCGGTTTTTCAATATCGGTTTTTCAATATCGGTTTTTCAATATCGGTTTTTCAACGTCGGTTTTTCAATATCGGTTTTTCAAAATCGGTTTTTTAATATTGGTTTCAATATTGGTTTCAATATCGGTTTTTTAATATTGGTTTTTCAAAATCGGTTTTTCAATATTGGTTTTTCAAAATCGGTTTTTCAATATTGGTTTTTCAAAATCGGTTTATCAAAATCGGTTTTTCAATATTGGTTTCAATATCGGTTTTTCAATATCGGTTTTTCATAATCGGTTTTTCAATATTGGTTTCAATATCGGTTTTTCAAAATTGGTTTTTCAATATCGGTTTTTCAATATCGGTTTCAATATCGGTTTTCAATATCGGATTTTCAATATCGGTTTTCAATATCGATTTTTCAATATCGGTTTATCAAAATTGGTTTTTCAACGTCGGTTTTCAATATTGGTTTTTCAAAATCGGTTTTTCAATATCGGTTCCACTATCGGTTTCAATATTGGTTTGAATATCGGTTTTCCAATATCGGTTTTCCAATATTGGTTTGAATATCGGTTTCAATATCGGTTTTTCAATATCGGTTTTTCAATATCGGTTTTTCAATATCAATTTTTCAATATCGGTTTTTCAAAATCTGTTTTTCAACGTCGGTTTTTCAATATTGGTTTTTCAAAATCGGTTTTTCAATATCGGTTTCAATATCGGTTTTTCAATATCGGATTTTCAATATCGGTTTTTCAATATCGGTTTTTCAATATCGGTTTTTCAATATCGGTTTTTCAATATCGGTTTTTTCAAAATCGGGTTTTCAATATCGGCTTTTCAACGTCGGTTTTTCAATATCGGTTTTTCAAAATCGGTTTTTTAATATTGGTTTCAATATTGGTTTCAATATCGGTTTTTTAATATTGGTTTTTCAAAATCGGTTTTTCAATATCGGTTTCACTATCCGTTTCAATATCGGTTTTTCAATATCGGTTTCAATATCGGTTTCAATATCGGTTTTTCAATATCGGTTTTTCAATATCGGTTTTTCAATATCGGTTTCAATATCGGTTTTTCAATATCGGTTTTTCAATATCGGTTTCAATATCGGTTTCAATATCGGTTTTCAATATCGGATTTTCAATATCGGTTTTCAATATCGATTTTTCAATATCGGTTTATCAAAATTGGTTTTTCAACGTCGGTTTTTCAATATTGGTTTTTCAAAATCGGTTTTTCAATATCGGTTCCACTATCGGTTTCAATATTGGTTTGAATATCGGTTTTCCAATATCGGTTTTCCAATATTGGTTTGAATATCGGTTTCAATATCGGTTTTTCAATATCGGTTTTTCAATATCGGTTTTTCAATATCAATTTTTCAATATCGGTTTTTCAAAATCTGTTTTTCAACGTCGGTTTTTCAATATTGGTTTTTCAAAATCGGTTTTTCAATATCGGTTTCAATATCGGTTTTTCAATATCGGATTTTCAATATTGGTTTCAATATCGGTTTTTCAAAATTGGTTTTTCAATATCGGTTTTTCAATATCGGTTTCAATATCGGTTTTCAATATCGGATTTTCAATATCGGTTTTCAATATCGATTTTTCAATATCGGTTTATCAAAATTGGTTTTTCAACGTCGGTTTTTCAATATTGGTTTTTCAAAATCGGTTTTTCAATATCGGTTCCACTATCGGTTTCAATATTGGTTTGAATATCGGTTTTCCAATATCGGTTTTCCAATATTGGTTTGAATATCGGTTTCAATATCGGTTTTTCAATATCGGTTTTTCAATATCGGTTTTTCAATATCAATTTTTCAATATCGGTTTTTCAAAATCTGTTTTTCAACGTCGGTTTTTCAATATTGGTTTTTCAAAATCGGTTTTTCAATATCGGTTTCAATATCGGTTTTTCAATATCGGATTTTCAATATCGGTTTTTCAATATCGGTTTTTCAATATCGGTTTTTCAATATCGGTTTTTCAATATCGGTTTTTCAAAATCGGGTTTTCAATATCGGCTTTTCAACGTCGGTTTTTCAATATCGGTTTTTCAAAATCGGTTTTTTAATATTGGTTTCAATATTGGTTTCAATATCGGTTTTTTAATATTGGTTTTTCAAAATCGGTTTTTCAATATCGGTTTCACTATCCGTTTCAATATCGGTTTTTCAATATCGGTTTCAATATCGGTTTCAATATCGGTTTTTCAATATCGGTTTTTCAATATCGGTTTTTCAATATCGGTTTCAATATCGGTTTTTCAATATCGGTTTTTCAATATCGGTTTCAATATCGGTTTCAATATCGGTTTTCAATATCGGATTTTCAATATCGGTTTTCAATATCGATTTTTCAATATCGGTTTATCAAAATTGGTTTTTCAACTTCGGTTTTTCAATATTGGTTTTTCAAAATCGGTTTTTCAATATCGGTTCCACTATCGGTTTCAATATTGGTTTGAATATCGGTTTTCCAATATCGGTTTTCCAATATTGGTTTGAATATCGGTTTCAATATCGGTTTTTCAATATCGGTTTTTCAATATCGGTTTTTCAATATCAATTTTTCAATATCGGTTTTTCAAAATCTGTTTTTCAACGTCGGTTTTTCAATATTGGTTTTTCAAAATCGGTTTTTCAATATCGGTTTCAATATCGGTTTTTCAATATCGGATTTTCAATATCGGTTTTTCAATATCGGTTTTTCAATATCGGTTTTTCAATATCGGTTTTTCAATATCAGTTTTTCAAAATCGGGTTTTCAATATCGGCTTTTCAACGTCGGTTTTTCAATATCGGTTTTTCAAAATCGGTTTTTTAATATTGGTTTCAATATTGGTTTCAATATCGGTTTTTTAATATTGGTTTTTCAAAATCGGTTTTTCAATATCGGTTTCACTATCCGTTTCAATATCGGTTTTTCAATATCGGTTTCAATATCGGTTTCAATATCGGTTTTTCAATATCGGTTTTTCAATATCGGTTTTTCAATATCGGTTTCAATATCGGTTTTTCAATATCGGTTTTTCAATATCGGTTTCAATATCGGTTTCAATATCGGTTTTCAATATCGGATTTTCAATATCGGTTTTCAATATCGATTTTTCAATATCGGTTTATCAAAATTGGTTTTTCAACGTCGGTTTTTCAATATTGGTTTTTCAAAATCGGTTTTTCAATATCGGTTCCACTATCGGTTTCAATATTGGTTTGAATATCGGTTTTCCAATATCGGTTTTCCAATATTGGTTTGAATATCGGTTTGAATATCGGTTTTTCAATATCGGTTTTTCAATATCGGTTTTTCAATATCAATTTTTCAATATCGGTTTTTCAAAATCTGTTTTTCAACGTCGGTTTTTCAATATTGGTTTTTCAAAATCGGTTTTTCAATATCGGTTTCAATATCGGTTTTTCAATATCGGATTTTCAATATCGGTTTTTCAATATCGGTTTTTCAATATCGGTTTTTCAATATCGGTTTTTCAATATCGGTTTTTCAAAATCGGGTTTTCAATATCGGCTTTTCAACGTCGGTTTTTCAATATCGGTTTTTCAAAATCGGTTTTTTAATATTGGTTTCAATATTGGTTTCAATATCGGTTTTTTAATATTGGTTTTTCAAAATCGGTTTTTCAATATCGGTTTCACTATCCGTTTCAATATCGGTTTTTCAATATCGGTTTCAATATCGGTTTCAATATCGGTTTTTCAATATCGGTTTTTCAATATCGGTTTTTCAATATCGGTTTTTCAAAATCGGTTTTTCAATATCGGTTTTTCAACGTCGGTTTTTCAATATCGGTTTTTCAAAATCGGTTTTTTAATATTGGTTTCAATATTGGTTTCAATATCGGTTTTTTAATATTGGTTTTTCAAAATCGGTTTTTCAATATTGGTTTTTCAAAATCGGTTTTTCAATATTGGTTTTTCAAAATCGGTTTATCAAAATCGGTTTTTCAATATTGGTTTCAATATCGGTTTTTCAATATCGGTTTTTCATAATCGGTTTTTCAATATTGGTTTCAATATCGGTTTTTCAAAATTGGTTTTTCAATATCGGTTTTTCAATATCGGTTTCAATATCGGTTTTCAATATCGGATTTTCAATATCGGTTTTTCAATATCGATTTTTCAATATCGGTTTATCAAAATTGGTTTTTCAACGTCGGTTTTCCAATATTGGTTTTTCAAAATCGGTTTTTCAATATCGGTTCCACTATCGGTTTCAATATTGGTTTGAATATCGGTTTTCCAATATCGGTTTTCCAATATTGGTTTGAATATCGGTTTCAATATCGGTTTTTCAATATCGGTTTTTCAATATCGGTTTTTCAATATCAATTTTTCAATATCGGTTTTTCAAAATCTGTTTTTCAACGTCGGTTTTTCAATATTGGTTTTTCAAAATCGGTTTTTCAATATCGGTTCCACTATCGGTTTCAATATTGGTTTGAATATCGGTTTTCCAATATCGGTTTTCCAATATTGGTTTCAATATCGGTTTCAATATCGGTTTTTCAATATCGGATTTTCAATATCGGTTTTTCAATATCGGTTTTTCAATATCGGTTTCTCAATATCGGTTTTTCAATATCGGTTTTTCAAAAGCGGTTTTTCAATATTGAATTCAATATCGGTTTCATTATCAGTTTTTCAATATCGGTTTTTCAAAATCGGTTTTTCAATATCGGTTTTTCAACGTCGGTTTTTCAATATCGATTTTTCAATATCGGTTTATCAAAATTGGTTTTTCAACGTCGGTTTTTCAATATTGGTTTTTCAAAATCGGTTTTTCAATATCGGTTCCACTATCGGTTTCAATATTGGTTTGAATATCGGTTTTCCAATATCGGTTTTCCAATATTGGTTTGAATATCGGTTTCAATATCGGTTTTTCAATATCGGTTTTTCAATATCGGTTTTTCAATATCAATTTTTCAATATCGGTTTTTCAAAATCTGTTTTTCAACGTCGGTTTTTCAATATTGGTTTTTCAAAATCAGTTTTTGAATATTGGTTTCAATATTGGTTTCAATATCGGTTTTTCAATATTGTTTTTTCAAAATAGGTTTTTCAATATTGGTTTTTCAAAATCGGTTTTTCAAAATCGATTTTTCAATATAGGTTTCAATATCGGTTTTTCAATATCGGTGTTTCATAATCGGTTTTTCAATATTGGTTTCAATATCGGTTTCAATATCGGTTTTTCAATATCGGTTCCACTATCGGTTTCAATATTGGTTTGAATATCGGTTTTCCAATATCGGTTTTCCAATATTGGTTTCAATATCGGTTTCAATATCGGTTTTTCAATATCGGATTTTCAATATCGGTTTTTCAATATCGTTTTTCAATATCGGATTTTCAATATCGGTTTTTCAATATCGGTTTTTCAAAAGCGGTTTTTCAATATTGAATTCAATATCGGTTTCAATATCAGTTTTTCAATATCGGTTTTTCAAAATCGGTTTTTCAATATCGGTTTTTCAACGTCGGTTTTTCAATATCGGTTTTCCAATATCGGTTTTCCAATATTGGTTTGAATATCGGTTTCAATATCGGTTTTTCAATATCGGTTTTTCAATATCGGTTTTTCAATATCAATTTTTCAATATCGGTTTTTCAAAATCTGTTTTTCAACGTCGGTTTTTCAATATTGGTTTTTCAAAATCAGTTTTTTAATATTGGTTTCAATATTGGTTTCAATATCGGTTGTTCAATATTGTTTTTTCAAAATAGGTTTTTCAATATCGGTTTATCAAAATCGGTTTTTCAATATTGGTTTCAATATCGGTTTTCAATATCGGTTTTTCATAATCGGTTTTTCAATATTGGTTTCAATATCGGTTTTTCAAAATTGGTTTTTCAATATCGGTTTTTCAATATCGGTTTCAATATCGGTTTTCAATATCGGATTTTCAATATCGGTTTTTCAATATCGATTTTTCAAAATCGGTTTATCAAAATTGGTTTTTCCACGTCGGTTTTTCAATATTGGTTTTTCAAAATCGGTATTTCAATATCGGTTCCACTATCGGTTTCAATATTGGTTTGAATATCGGTTTTCCAATATCGGTTTTCCAATATTGGTTTCAATATCGGTTTCAATATCGGTTTTTCAATATCGGTTTTTCAATATCGGTTTTTCAATATCGGTTTTTCAATATCAATTTTTCAATATCGGTTTTTCAAAATCGGATTTTCAACGTCGGTTTTTCAATATCGGTTTTTCAAAATCGGTTTTTCAATATTGAATTCAATATCGGTTTCAATATCGGTTTTTCAATATCGATTTTTCAAAATCGGTTTTTCAATATCGGTTTTTCAACGTCGGTTTTCAATATCGGTTTTTCAAAATCAGTTTTTTAATATTGGTTTCAATATTGGTTTCAATATCGGTTTTTCAATATTGTTTTTTCAAAATAGGTTTTTCAATATTGGTTTCAATATCGGTTTTTCAATATTGTTTTTTCAAAATAGGTTTTTCAATATTGGTTTTTCAAAATCGGTTTTTCAAAATCGATTTTTCAATATTGGTTTCAATATCGGTTTTTCAATATCGGTTTTTCATAATCGGTTTTTCAATATTGGTTTCAATATCGGTTTCAATATCGGTTTTTCAATATCGGTTTTTCAAAATCGGTTTTTCAATATCGGTTTTTCAACGTCGGTTTTTCAAAATCGGTTTTTCAATATCGGATTTTCAATATCGGTTTTTCAATATCGGTTTTTCAATATCGGTTTTTCAATAACGGCTTTTCAAAATCGGTTTTTCAATATCGGTTTCACTATCCGTTTCAATATCGGTTTCAATATTGGTTTCAATATCGGTTTTTCAATATCGGTTTTTCAATATTGGTTTCAATATCGGTTTCAATATTGGTTTTTCTGTATCGGTTTTTCAATATCTTTTTTATCAATATCGGGTTTTCAATATCGGTTTTTCAAAATCGGTTTTTCAATATCGGTTTCACTATCCGTTTCAATATCGGTTTTTCAATATCGGTTTCAATATCGGTTTCAATATCGGTTTTTCAAAATCGGTTTTTCAATATCGGTTTTTCAACGTCGGTTTTTCAATATCGGTTTTTCAAAATCGGTTTTTTAATATTGGTTTCAATATTGGTTTCAATATCGGTTTTTTAATATTGGTTTTTCAAAATCGGTTTTTCAATATTGGTTTTTCAAAATCGGTTTTTCAATATTGGTTTTTCAAAATCGGTTTATCAAAATCGGTTTTTCAATATTGGTTTCAATATCGGTTTTTCAATATCGGTTTTTCATAATCGGTTTTTCAATATTGGTTTCAATATCGGTTTTTCAAAATTGGTTTTTCAATATCGGTTTTTCAATATCGGTTTCAATATCGGTTTTCAATATCGGATTTTCAATATCGGTTTTTCAATATCGATTTTTCAATATCGGTTTATCAAAATTGGTTTTTCAACGTCGGTTTTCCAATATTGGTTTTTCAAAATCGGTTTTTCAATATCGGTTCCACTATCGGTTTCAATATTGGTTTGAATATCGGTTTTCCAATATCGGTTTTCCAATATTGGTTTGAATATCGGTTTCAATATCGGTTTTTCAATATCGGTTTTTCAATATCGGTTTTTCAATATCAAATTTTCAATATCGGTTTTTCAAAATCTGTTTTTCAACGTCGGTTTTTCAATATTGGTTTTTCAAAATCGGTTTTTCAATATCGGTTCCACTATCGGTTTCAATATTGGTTTGAATATCGGTTTTCCAATATCGGTTTTCCAATATTGGTTTCAATATCGGTTTCAATATCGGTTTTTCAATATCGGATTTTCAATATCGGTTTTTCAATATCGGTTTTTCAATATCGGTTTTTCAATATCGGTTTTTCAATATCGGTTTTTCAATATCGGTTTTTCAAAAGCGGTTTTTCAATATTGAATTCAATATCGGTTTCATTATCAGTTTTTCAATATCGGTTTTTCAAAATCGGTTTTTCAATATCGGTTTTTCAACGTCGGTTTTTCAATATCGGTTTTTCAAAATCGGTTTTTTAATATTGGTTTCAATATTGGTTTCAATATCGGTTTTTTAATATTGGTTTTTCAAAATCGGTTTTTCAATATTGGTTTTTCAAAATCGGTTTATCAAAATCGGTTTTTCAATATTGGTTTCAATATCGGGTTTTCAAAATTGGTTTTTCAATATCGGTTTTTCAATATCGGTTTCAATATCGGTTTTCAATATCGGATTTTCAATATCGGTTTTTCAATATCGATTTTTCAATATCGGTTTCACTATCCGTTTCAATATCGGTTTTTCAATATCGGTTTCAATATCGGTTTCAATATCGGTTTTTCAATATCGGTTTTTCAAAATCGGTTTTTCAATATCGGTTTTTCAACGTCGGTTTTTCAATATCGGTTTTTCAAAATCGGTTTTTTAATATTGGTTTCAATATTGGTTTCAATATCGGTTTTTTAATATTGGTTTTTCAAAATCGGTTTTTCAATATTGGTTTTTCAAAATCGGTTTATCAAAATCGGTTTTTCAATATTGGTTTCAATATCGGGTTTTCAAAATTGGTTTTTCAATATCGGTTTTTCAATATCGGTTTCAATATCGGTTTTCAATATCGGATTTTCAATATCGGTTTTTCAATATCGATTTTTCAATATCGGTTTATCAAAATTGGTTTTTCAACGTCGGTTTTTCAATATTGGTTTTTCAAAATCGGTTTTTCAATATCGGTTCCACTATCGGTTTCAATATTGGTTTGAATATCGGTTTTCCAATATCGGTTTTCCAATATTGGTTTGAATATCGGTTTCAATATCGGTTTTTCAATATCGGTTTTTCAATATCGGTTTTTCAATATCAATTTTTCAATATCGGTTTTTCAAAATCTGTTTTTCAACGTCGGTTTTTCAATATTGGTTTTTCAAAATCAGTTTTTTAATATTGGTTTCAATATTGGTTTCAATATCGGTTTTTCAATATTGTTTTTTCAAAATAGGTTTTTCAATATTGGTTTTTCAAAATCGGTTTTTCAAAATCGATTTTTCAATATAGGTTTCAATATCGGTTTTTCAATATCGGTGTTTCATAATCGGTTTTTCAATATTGGTTTCAATATCGGTTTCAATATCGGTTTTTCAATATCGGTTCCACTATCGGTTTCAATATTGGTTTGAATATCGGTTTTCCAATATCGGTTTTCCAATATTGGTTTCAATATCGGTTTCAATATCGGTTTTTCAATATCGGATTTTCAATATCGGTTTTTCAATATCGGTTTTTCAATATCGGCTTTTCAACGTCGGTTTTTCAATATCGGTTTTTCAAAATCGGTTTTTTAATATTGGTTTCAATATTGGTTTCAATATCGGTTTTTTAATATTGGTTTTTCAAAATCGGTTTTTCAATATCGGTTTCACTATCCGTTTCAATATCGGTTTTTCAATATCGGTTTCAATATCGGTTTCAATATCGGTTTTTCAATATCGGTTTTTCAATATCGGTTTTTCAATATCGGTTTCAATATCGGTTTTTCAATATCGGTTTTTCAATATCGGTTTCAATATCGGTTTCAATATCGGTTTTCAATATCGGATTTTCAATATCGGTTTTCAATATCGATTTTTCAATATCGGTTTATCAAAATTGGTTTTTCAACGTCGGTTTTTCAATATTGGTTTTTCAAAATCGGTTTTTCAATATCGGTTCCACTATCGGTTTCAATATTGGTTTGAATATCGGTTTTCCAATATCGGTTTTCCAATATTGGTTTGAATATCGGTTTCAATATCGGTTTTTCAATATCGGTTTTTCAATATCGGTTTTTCAATATCAATTTTTCAATATCGGTTTTTCAAAATCTGTTTTTCAACGTCGGTTTTTCAATATTGGTTTTTCAAAATCGGTTTTTCAATATCGGTTTCAATATCGGTTTTTCAATATCGGATTTTCAATATCGGTTTTTCAATATCGGTTTTTCAATATCGGTTTTTCAATATCGGTTTTTCAATATCGGTTTTTCAAAATCGGGTTTTCAATATCGGCTTTTCAACGTCGGTTTTTCAATATCGGTTTTTCAAAATCGGTTTTTTAATATTGGTTTCAATATTGGTTTCAATATCGGTTTTTTAATATTGGTTTTTCAAAATCGGTTTTTCAATATCGGTTTCACTATCCGTTTCAATATCGGTTTTTCAATATCGGTTTCAATATCGGTTTCAATATCGGTTTTTCAATATCGGTTTTTCAATATCGGTTTTTCAATATCGGTTTTTCAAAATCGGTTTTTCAATATCGGTTTTTCAACGTCGGTTTTTCAATATCGGTTTTTCAAAATCGGTTTTTTAATATTGGTTTCAATATTGGTTTCAATATCGGTTTTTTAATATTGGTTTTTCAAAATCGGTTTTACAATATTGGTTTTTCAAAATCGGTTTTTCAATATTGGTTTTTCAAAATCGGTTTATCAAAATCGGTTTTTCAATATTGGTTTCAATATCGGTTTTTCAATATCGGTTTTTCATAATCGGTTTTTCAATATTGGTTTCAATATCGGTTTTTCAAAATTGGTTTTTCAATATCGGTTTTTCAATATCGGTTTCAATATCGGTTTTCAATATCGGATTTTCAATATCGGTTTTTCAATATCGATTTTTCAATATCGGTTTATCAAAATTGGTTTTTCAACGTCGGTTTTCCAATATTGGTTTTTCAAAATCGGTTTTTCAATATCGGTTCCACTATCGGTTTCAATATTGGTTTGAATATCGGTTTTCCAATATCGGTTTTCCAATATTGGTTTGAATATCGGTTTCAATATCGGTTTTTCAATATCGGTTTTTCAATATCGGTTTTTCAATATCAATTTTTCAATATCGGTTTTTCAAAATCTGTTTTTCAACGTCGGTTTTTCAATATTGGTTTTTCAAAATCGGTTTTTCAATATCGGTTCCACTATCGGTTTCAATATTGGTTTGAATATCGGTTTTCCAATATCGGTTTTCCAATATTGGTTTCAATATCGGTTTCAATATCGGTTTTTCAATATCGGATTTTCAATATCGGTTTTTCAATATCGGTTTTTCAATATCGGTTTCTCAATATCGGTTTTTCAATATCGGTTTTTCAAAAGCGGTTTTTCAATATTGAATTCAATATCGGTTTCATTATCAGTTTTTCAATATCGGTTTTTCAAAATCGGTTTTTCAATATCGGTTTTTCAACGTCGGTTTTTCAATATCGATTTTTCAATATCGGTTTATCAAAATTGGTTTTTCAACGTCGGTTTTTCAATATTGGTTTTTCAAAATCGGTTTTTCAATATCGGTTCCACTATCGGTTTCAATATTGGTTTGAATATCGGTTTTCCAATATCGGTTTTCCAATATTGGTTTGAATATCGGTTTCAATATCGGTTTTTCAATATCGGTTTTTCAATATCAATTTTTCAATATCGGTTTTTCAAAATCTGTTTTTCAACGTCGGTTTTTCAATATTGGTTTTTCAAAATCAGTTTTTTAATATTGGTTTCAATATTGGTTTCAATATCGGTTTTTCAATATTGTTTTTTCAAAATAGGTTTTTCAATATTGGTTTTTCAAAATCGGTTTTTCAAAATCGATTTTTCAATATAGGTTTCAATATCGGTTTTTCAATATCGGTGTTTCATAATCGGTTTTTCAATATTGGTTTCAATATCGGTTTCAATATCGGTTTTTCAATATCGGTTCCACTATCGGTTTCAATATTGGTTTGAATATCGGTTTTCCAATATCGGTTTTCCAATATTGGTTTCAATATCGGTTTCAATATCGGTTTTTCAATATCGGATTTTCAATATCGGTTTTTCAATATCGGTTTTTCAATATCGGATTTTCAATATCGGTTTTTCAATATCGGTTTTTCAAAAGCGGTTTTTCAATATTGAATTCAATATCGGTTTCAATATCAGTTTTTCAATATCGGTTTTTCAAAATCGGTTTTTCAATATCGGTTTTTCAACGTCGGTTTTTCAATATCGGTTTTCCAATATCGGTTTTCCAATATTGGTTTGAATATCGGTTTCAATATCGGTTTTTCAATATCGGTTTTTCAATATCGGTTTTTCAATATCAATTTTTCAATATCGGTTTTTCAAAATCTGTTTTTCAACGTCGGTTTTTCAATATTGGTTTTTCAAAATCAGTTTTTTAATATTGGTTTCAATATTGGTTTCAATATCGGTTGTTCAATATTGTTTTTTCAAAATAGGTTTTTCAATATCGGTTTATCAAAATCGGTTTTTCAATATTGGTTTCAATATCGGTTTTCAATATCGGTTTTTCATAATCGGTTTTTCAATATTGGTTTCAATATCGGTTTTTCAAAATTGGTTTTTCAATATCGGTTTTTCAATATCGGTTTCAATATCGGTTTTCAATATCGGATTTTCAATATCGGTTTTTCAATATCGATTTTTCAAAATCGGTTTATCAAAATTGGTTTTTCCACGTCGGTTTTTCAATATTGGTTTTTCAAAATCGGTATTTCAATATCGGTTCCACTATCGGTTTCAATATTGGTTTGAATATCGGTTTTCCAATATCGGTTTTCCAATATTGGTTTCAATATCGGTTTCAATATCGGTTTTTCAATATCGGTTTTTCAATATCGGTTTTTCAATATCGGTTTTTCAATATCAATTTTTCAATATCGGTTTTTCAAAATCGGATTTTCAACGTCGGTTTTTCAATATCGGTTTTTCAAAATCGGTTTTTCAATATTGAATTCAATATCGGTTTCAATATCGGTTTTTCAATATCGATTTTTCAAAATCGGTTTTTCAATATCGGTTTTTCAACGTCGGTTTTCAATATCGGTTTTTCAAAATCAGTTTTTTAATATTGGTTTCAATATTGGTTTCAATATCGGTTTTTCAATATTGTTTTTTCAAAATAGGTTTTTCAATATTGGTTTCAATATCGGTTTTTCAATATTGTTTTTTCAAAATAGGTTTTTCAATATTGGTTTTTCAAAATCGGTTTTTCAAAATCGATTTTTCAATATTGGTTTCAATATCGGTTTTTCAATATCGGTTTTTCATAATCGGTTTTTCAATATTGGTTTCAATATCGGTTTCAATATCGGTTTTTCAATATCGGTTTTTCAAAATCGGTTTTTCAATATCGGTTTTTCAACGTCGGTTTTTCAAAATCGGTTTTTCAATATCGGATTTTCAATATCGGTTTTTCAATATCGGTTTTTCAATATCGGTTTTTCAATAACGGCTTTTCAAAATCGGTTTTTCAATATCGGTTTCACTATCCGTTTCAATATCGGTTTCAATATTGGTTTCAATATCGGTTTTTCAATATCGGTTTTTCAATATTGGTTTCAATATCGGTTTCAATATTGGTTTTTCTGTATCGGTTTTTCAATATCTTTTTTATCAATATCGGGTTTTCAATATCGGTTTTTCAAAATCGGTTTTTCAATATCGGTTTCACTATCCGTTTCAATATCGGTTTTTCAATATCGGTTTCAATATCGGTTTCAATATCGGTTTTTCAAAATCGGTTTTTCAATATCGGTTTTTCAACGTCGGTTTTTCAATATCGGTTTTTCAAAATCGGTTTTTTAATATTGGTTTCAATATTGGTTTCAATATCGGTTTTTTAATATTGGTTTTTCAAAATCGGTTTTTCAATATTGGTTTTTCAAAATCGGTTTTTCAATATTGGTTTTTCAAAATCGGTTTATCAAAATCGGTTTTTCAATATTGGTTTCAATATCGGTTTTTCAATATCGGTTTTTCATAATCGGTTTTTCAATATTGGTTTCAATATCGGTTTTTCAAAATTGGTTTTTCAATATCGGTTTTTCAATATCGGTTTCAATATCGGTTTTCAATATCGGATTTTCAATATCGGTTTTTCAATATCGATTTTTCAATATCGGTTTATCAAAATTGGTTTTTCAACGTCGGTTTTCCAATATTGGTTTTTCAAAATCGGTTTTTCAATATCGGTTCCACTATCGGTTTCAATATTGGTTTGAATATCGGTTTTCCAATATCGGTTTTCCAATATTGGTTTGAATATCGGTTTCAATATCGGTTTTTCAATATCGGTTTTTCAATATCGGTTTTTCAATATCAAATTTTCAATATCGGTTTTTCAAAATCTGTTTTTCAACGTCGGTTTTTCAATATTGGTTTTTCAAAATCGGTTTTTCAATATCGGTTCCACTATCGGTTTCAATATTGGTTTGAATATCGGTTTTCCAATATCGGTTTTCCAATATTGGTTTCAATATCGGTTTCAATATCGGTTTTTCAATATCGGATTTTCAATATCGGTTTTTCAATATCGGTTTTTCAATATCGGTTTTTCAATATCGGTTTTTCAATATCGGTTTTTCAATATCGGTTTTTCAAAAGCGGTTTTTCAATATTGAATTCAATATCGGTTTCATTATCAGTTTTTCAATATCGGTTTTTCAAAATCGGTTTTTCAATATCGGTTTTTCAACGTCGGTTTTTCAATATCGGTTTTTCAAAATCGGTTTTTTAATATTGGTTTCAATATTGGTTTCAATATCGGTTTTTTAATATTGGTTTTTCAAAATCGGTTTTTCAATATTGGTTTTTCAAAATCGGTTTATCAAAATCGGTTTTTCAATATTGGTTTCAATATCGGGTTTTCAAAATTGGTTTTT
The DNA here is from genome assembly GCF_050908995.1 of Andrena cerasifolii. NCBI lineage: Eukaryota > Metazoa > Arthropoda > Insecta > Hymenoptera > Andrenidae > Andrena > Andrena cerasifolii. Next base: position 29,133 of record NW_027485188.1, on the reverse strand, counting down.
CAATATCGGTTTTTCAATATCGGTTTCAATATCGGTTTTCAATATCGGATTTTCAATATGGGTTTTTCAATATCGATTTTTCAATATCGGTTTCACTATCCGTTTCAATATCGGTTTTTCAATATCGGTTTCAATATCGGTTTCAATATCGGTTTTTCAATATCGGTTTTTCAAAATCGGTTTTTCAATATCGGTTTTTCAACGTCGGTTTTTCAATATCGGTTTTTCAAAATCGGTTTTTTAATATTGGTTTCAATATTGGTTTCAATATCGGTTTTTTAATATTGGTTTTTCAAAATCGGTTTTTCAATATTGGTTTTTCAAAATCGGTTTATCAAAATCGGTTTTTCAATATTGGTTTCAATATCGGGTTTTCAAAATTGGTTTTTCAATATCGGTTTTTCAATATCGGTTTCAATATCGGTTTTCAATATCGGATTTTCAATATCGGTTTTTCAATATCGATTTTTCAATATCGGTTTATCAAAATTGGTTTTTCAACGTCGGTTTTTCAATATTGGTTTTTCAAAATCGGTTTTTCAATATCGGTTCCACTATCGGTTTCAATATTGGTTTGAATATCGGTTTTCCAATATCGGTTTTCCAATATTGGTTTGAATATCGGTTTCAATATCGGTTTTTCAATATCGGTTTTTCAATATCGGTTTTTCAATATCAATTTTTCAATATCGGTTTTTCAAAATCTGTTTTTCAACGTCGGTTTTTCAATATTGGTTTTTCAAAATCAGTTTTTTAATATTGGTTTCAATATTGGTTTCAATATCGGTTTTTCAATATTGTTTTTTCAAAATAGGTTTTTCAATATTGGTTTTTCAAAATCGGTTTTTCAAAATCGATTTTTCAATATAGGTTTCAATATCGGTTTTTCAATATCGGTGTTTCATAATCGGTTTTTCAATATTGGTTTCAATATCGGTTTCAATATCGGTTTTTCAATATCGGTTCCACTATCGGTTTCAATATTGGTTTGAATATCGGTTTTCCAATATCGGTTTTCCAATATTGGTTTCAATATCGGTTTCAATATCGGTTTTTCAATATCGGATTTTCAATATCGGTTTTTCAATATCGGTTTTTCAATATCGGATTTTCAATATCGATTTTTCAATATCGGTTTATCAAAAGCGGTTTTTCAATATTGAATTCAATATCGGTTTCAATATCAGTTTTTCAATATCGGTTTTTCAAAATCGGTTTTTCAATTTCGGTTTTTCAACGTCGGTTTTTCAATATCGGTTTTCCAATATCGGTTTTCCAATATTGGTTTGAATATCGGTTTCAATATCGGTTTTTCAATATCGGTTTTTCAATATCGGTTTTTCAATATCAATTTTTCAATATCGGTTTTTCAAAATCTGTTTTTCAACGTCGGTTTTTCAATATTGGTTTTTCAAAATCAGTTTTTCAATATCGGTTTCAATATCGGTTTCAATATCGGTTTTTCAATATCGGTTTTTCAAAATCGGTTTTTCAAAATCGGTTTTTCAATATTGGTTTTTCAAAATCGGTTTTTCAATATTGGTTTTTCAAAATCGGTTTATCAAAATCGGTTTTTCAATATTTGTTTCAATATCGGTTTTTCAATATCGGTTTTTCATAATCGGTTTTTCAATATTGGTTTCAATATCGGTTTCAATATCGGTTTTTCAATATCGGTTCCACTATCGGTTTCAATATTGGTTTGAATATCGGTTTTCCAATATCGGTTTTCCAATATTGGTTTCAATATCGGTTTCAATATCGGTTTTTCAATATTGGTTTCAATATCGGTTTCAATATTGGTTTTTCTGTATCGGTTTTTCAATATCTTTTTTTTCAATATCGGGTTTTCAATATCGGTTTTTCAAAATCGGTTTTTCAATATCGGTTTCACTATCCGTTTCAATATCGGTTTTTCAATATCGGTTTCAATATCGGTTTCAATATCGGTTTTTCAATATCGGTTTTTCAATATCGGTTTTTCAATATCGGTTTTTCAAAATCGGTTTTTCAATATCGGTTTTTCAACGTCGGTTTTTCAATATCGGTTTTTCAAAATCGGTTTTTTAATATTGGTTTCAATATTGGTTTCTATATCGGTTTTTCAATATCGGTTTCAATATCGGTTTCAATATCGGTTTTTCAATATCGGTTTTTCAATATCGGTTTTTCAATATCGGTTTTTCAAAATCGGTTTTTCAAAATCGGTTTTTCAATATTGGTTTTTCAAAATCGGTTTTTCAATATTGGTTTTTCAAAATCGGTTTAACAAAATCGGTTTTTCAATATTGGTTTCAATATCGGTTTTTCAATATCGGTTTTTCATAATCGGTTTTTCAATATTGGTTTCAATATCGGTTTTTCAAAATTGGTTTTTCAATATCGGTTGTTCAATATCGGTTTCAATATCGGTTTTCAATATCGGATTTTCAATATCGGTTTTTTCAATATCGATTTTTCAATATCGGTTTATCAAAATTGGTTTTTCAACGTCGGTTTTCCAATATTGGTTTTTCAAAATCGGTTTTTCAATATCGGTTCCACTATCGGTTTCAATATTGGTTTGAATATCGGTTTTCCAATATCGGTTTTCCAATATTGGTTTGAATATCGGTTTCAATATCGGTTTTTCAATATCGGTTTTTCAATATCGGTTTTTCAATATCAATTTTTCAATATCGGTTTTTCAAAATCTGTTTTTCAACGTCGGTTTTTCAATATTGGTTTTTCAAAATCGGTTTTTCAATATCGGTTCCACTATCGGTTTCAATATTGGTTTGAATATCGGTTTTCCAATATCGGTTTTCCAATATTGGTTTCAATATCGGTTTCAATATCGGTTTTTCAATATCGGATTTTCAATATCGGTTTTTCAATATCGGTTTTTCAATATCGGTTTTTCAATATCGGTTTTTCAATATCGGTTTTTCAATATCGGTTTTTCAAAAGCGGTTTTTCAATATTGAATTCAATATCGGTTTCATTATCAGTTTTTCAATATCGGTTTTTCAAAATCGGTTTTTCAATATCGGTTTTTCAACGTCGGTTTTTCAATATCGGTTTTTCAAAATCGGTTTTTCAATATCGGTTTCACTATCCGTTTCAATATCGGTTTTTCAATATCGGTTTCAATATCGGTTTCAATATCGGTTTTTCAATATCGGTTTTTCAAAATCGGTTTTTCAATATCGGTTTTTCAACGTCGGTTTTTCAATATCGGTTTTTCAAAATCGGTCTTTTAATATTGGTTTCAATATTGGTTTCAATATCGGTTTTTTAATATTGGTTTTTCAAAATCGGTTTTTCAATATTGGTTTTTCAAAATCGGTTTATCAAAATCGGGTTTTCAATATTGGTTTCAATATCGGTTTTTCAAAATTGGTTTTTCAATATCGGTTTTTCAATATCTGTTTCAATATCGGCTTTCAATATCGGATTTTCAATATCGGTTTTTCAATATCGATTTTTCAATATCGGTTTATCAAAATTGGTTTTTCAACGTCGGTTTTTCAATATTGGTTTTTCAAAATCGGTTTTTCAATATCGGTTCCACTATCGGTTTCAATATTGGTTTGAATATCGGTTTTCCAATATCGGTTTTCCAATATTGGTTTGAATATCGGTTTCAATATCGGTTTTTCAATATCGGTTTTTCAATATCAATTTTTCAATATCGGTTTTTCAAAATCTGTTTTTCAACGTCGGTTTTTCAATATTGGTTTTTCAAAATCAGTTTTTTAATATTGGTTTCAATATTGGTTTCAATATCGGTTTTTCAATATTGTTTTTTCAAAATAGGTTTTTCAATATTGGTTTTTCAAAATCGGTTTTTCAAAATCGATTTTTCAATATAGGTTTCAATATCGGTTTTTCAATATCGGTGTTTCATAATCGGTTTTTCAATATTGGTTTCAATATCGGTTTCAATATCGGTTTTTCAATATCGGTTCCACTATCGGTTTCAATATTGGTTTGAATATCGGTTTTCCAATATCGGTTTTCCAATATTGGTTTCAATATCGGTTTCAATATCGGTTTTTCAATATCGGATTTTCAATATCGGTTTTTCAATATCGGTTTTTCAATATCGGATTTTCAATATCGATTTTTCAATATCGGTTTTTCAAAAGCGGTTTTTCAATATTGAATTCAATATCGGTTTCAATATCAGTTTTTCAATATCGGTTTTTCAATATCGGTGTTTCATAATCGGTTTTTCAATATTGGTTTCAATATCGGTTTCAATATCGGTTTTTCAATATCGGTTCCACTATCGGTTTCAATATTGGTTTGAATATCGGTTTTCCAATATCGGTTTTCCAATATTGGTTTCAATATCGGTTTCAATATCGGTTTTTCAATATCGGATTTTCAATATCGGTTTTTCAATATCGGTTTTTCAATATCGGTTTTTCAATATCGGTTTTTCAATATCGGTTTTTCAATATCGGTTTTTCAAAAGCGGTTTTTCAATATTGAATTCAATATCGGTTTCATTATCAGTTTTTCAATATCGGTTTTTCAAAATCGGTTTTTCAATATCGGTTTTTCAACGTCGGTTTTTCAATATCGGTTTTTCAAAATCGGTTTTTCAATATCGGTTTCACTATCCGTTTCAATATCGGTTTTTCAATATTGGTTTCAATATCGGTTTTTCAAAATTGGTTTTTCAATATCGGTTTTTCAATATCGGTTTCAATATCGGTTTTCAATATCGGATTTTCAATATCGGTTTTTCAATATCGATTTTTCAATATCGGTTTATCAAAATTGGTTTTTCAACGTCGGTTTTCCAATATTGATTTTTCAAAATCGGTTTTTCAATATCGGTTCCACTATCGGTTTCAATATTGGTTTGAATATCGGTTTTCCAATATCGGTTTTCCAATATTGGTTTGAATATCGGTTTCAATATCGGTTTTTCAATATCGGTTTTTCAATATCGGTTTTTCAATATCAATTTTTCAATATCGGTTTTTCAAAATCTGTTTTTCAACGTCGGTTTTTCAATATTGGTTTTTCAAAATCGGTTTTTCAATATCGGTTCCACTATCGGTTTCAATATTGGTTTGAATATCGGTTTTCCAATATCGGTTTTCCAATATTGGTTTCAATATCGGTTTCAATATCGGTTTTTCAATATCGGATTTTCAATATCGGTTTTTCAATATCGGTTTTTCAATATCGGTTTTTCAATATCGGTTTTTCAATATCGGTTTTTCAAAAGCGGTTTTTCAATATTGAATTCAATATCGGTTTCATTATCAGTTTTTCAATATCGGTTTTTCAATATTTGTTCTCCAATATCGGTTTTTGAATATCGGTTCTAATATCGGATTCATTATCGGTTTTTCAATATCGGTTTTTCAATATCAATTTTTCGTTATCAGTTTTTCAATATTTGTTTTTCAATATCGGTTCTAATATCGGTTTCAATATCGGTTTTTCAATATCGGTTTTTCAATATCAGTTTTTCAATATTTGTTCTCCAATATCGGTTTTTCAATATCGGTTTTAATATCGGATTCAATATCGGTTTTTCAATATCGGTTTTTCAATATTGGTTTTTCAAAATCGGTTTTTCAATATTGGTTTTTCAAAATCGGTTTATCAAAATCGGTTTTTCAATATTGGTTTCAATATCGGTTTTTCAAAATTGGTTTTTCAATATCGGTTTTTCAATATCGGTTTCAATATCGGTTTTCAATATCGGATTTTCAATATCGGTTTTTCAATATCGATTTTTCAATATCGGTTTATCAAAATTGGTTTTTCAACGTCGGTTTTTCACTATTGGTTTTTCAAAATCGGTTTTTCAATATCGGTTCCACTATCGGTTTCAATATTGGTTTGAATATCGGTTTTCCAATATCGGTTTTCCAATATTGGTTTGAATATCGGTTTCAATATCGGTTTTTCAATATCGGTTTTTCAATATCGGTTTTTCAATATCAATTTTTCAATATCGGTTTTTCAAAATCTGTTTTTCAACGTCGGTTTTTCAATATTGGTTTTTCAAAATCAGTTTTTTAATATTGGTTTCAATATTGGTTTCAATATCGGTTTTTCAATATTGTTTTTTCAAAATAGGTTTTTCAATATTGGTTTTTCAAAATCGGTTTTTCAAAATCGATTTTTCAATATAGGTTTCAATATCGGTTTTTCAATATCGGTGTTTCATAATCGGTTTTTCAATATTGGTTTCAATATCGGTTTCAATATCGGTTTTTCAATATCGGTTCCACTATCGGTTTCAATATTGGTTTGAATATCGGTTTTCCAATATCGGTTTTCCAATATTGGTTTCAATATCGGTTTCAATATCGGTTTTTCAATATCGGATTTTCAATATCGGTTTTTCAATATCGGTTTTTCAATATCGGATTTTCAATATCGATTTTTCAATATCGGTTTTTCAAAAGCGGTTTTTCAATATTGAATTCAATATCGGTTTCAATATCAGTTTTTCAATATCGGTTTTTCAAAATCGGTTTTTCAATATCGGTTTTTCAACGTCGGTTTTTCAATATCGGTTTTCCAATATCGGTTTTCCAATATTGGTTTGAATATCGGTTTCAATATCGGTTTTTCAATATCGGTTTTTCAATATCGGTTTTTCAATATCAATTTTTCAATATCGGTTTTTCAAAATCTGTTTTTCAACGTCGGTTTTTCAATATTGGTTTTTCAAAATCAGTTTTTTAATATTGGTTTCAATATTGGTTTCAATATCGGTTTTTCAATATTGTTTTTTCAAAATAGGTTTTTCAATATCGGTTTATCAAAATCGGTTTTTCAATATTGGTTTCAATATCGGTTTTTCAATATCGGTTTTTCATAATCGGTTTTTCAATATTGGTTTCAATATCGGTTTTTCAAAATTGGTTTTTCAATATCGGTTTTTCAATATCGGTTTCAATATCGGTTTTCAATATCGGATTTTCAATATCGGTATTTCAATATCGATTTTTCAAAATCGGTTTATCAAAATTGGTTTTTCCACGTCGGTTTTTCAATATTGGTTTTTCAAAATCGGTATTTCAATATCGGTTCCACTATCGGTTTCAATATTGGTTTGAATATCGGTTTTCCAATATCGGTTTTCCAATATTGGTTTCAATATCGGTTTCAATATCGGTTTTTCAATATCGGTTTTTCAATATCGGTTTTTCAATATCGGTTTTTCAATATCAATTTTTCAATATCGGTTTTTCAAAATCGGATTTTCAACGTCGGTTTTTCAATATCGGTTTTTCAAAATCGGTTTTTCAATATTGAATTCAATATCGGTTTCAATATCGGTTTTTCAATATCGATTTTTCAAAATCGGTTTTTCAATATCGGTTTTTCAACGTCGGTTTTCAATATCGGTTTTTCAAAATCAGTTTTTTAATATTGGTTTCAATATTGGTTTCAATATCGGTTTTTCAATATTGTTTTTTCAAAATAGGTTTTTCAATATTGGTTTTTCAAAATCGGTTTTTCAAAATCGATTTTTCAATATTGGTTTCAATATCGGTTTTTCAATATCGGTTTTTCATAATCGGTTTTTCAATATTGGTTTCAATATCGGTTTCAATATCGGTTTTTCAATATCGGTTTTTCAGAAATCGGTTTTTCAATATCGGTTTTTCAACGTCGGTTTTTCAAAATCGGTTTTTCAATATCGGATTTTCAATATCGGTTTTTCAATATCGGTTTTTCAATATCGGTTTTTCAATAACGGCTTTTCAAAATCGGTTTTTCAATATCGGTTTCACTATCCGTTTCAATATCGGTTTCAATATTGGTTTCAATATCGGTTTTTCAATATCGGTTTTTCAATATCGGTTTCAATATCGGTTTCAATATCGGTTTTTCAATATCGGTTTTTCAATATCGGTTTTTCAATATCGGTTTTTCAATATCGGTTTTTCAATATCGGTTTTTCAACGTCGGTTTTTCAATATCGGTTTTTCAAAATCGGTTTTTTAATATTGGTTTCAATATTGGTTTCAATATCGGTTTTTTAATATTGGTTTTTCAAAATCGGTTTTTCAATATTGGTTTTTCAAAATCGGTTTTTCAATATTGGTTTTTCAAAATCGGTTTATCAAAATCGGTTTTTCAATATTGGTTTCAATATCGGTTTTTCAATATCGGTTTTTCATAATCGGTTTTTCAATATTGGTTTCAATATCGGTTTTTCAAAATTGGTTTTTCAATATCGGTTTTTCAATATCGGTTTCAATATCGGTTTTCAATATCGGATTTTCAATATCGATTTTCAATATCGATTTTTCAATATCGGTTTATCAAAATTGGTTTTTCAACGTCGGTTTTTCAATATTGGTTTTTCAAAATCGGTTTTTCAATATCGGTTCCACTATCGGTTTCAATATTGGTTTGAATATCGGTTTTCCAATATCGGTTTTCCAATATTGGTTTGAATATCGGTTTCAATATCGGTTTTTCAATATCGGTTTTTCAATATCGGTTTTTCAATATCAATTTTTCAATATCGGTTTTTCAAAATCTGTTTTTCAACGTCGGTTTTTCAATATTGGTTTTTCAAAATCGGTTTTTCAATATCGGTTTCAATATCGGTTTTTCAATATCGGATTTTCAATATCGGTTTTTCAATATCGGTTTTTCAATATCGGTTTTTCAATATCGGTTTTTCAATATCGGTTTTTCAAAATCGGGTTTTCAATATCGGCTTTTCAACGTCGGTTTTTCAATATCGGTTTTTCAAAATCGGTTTTTTAATATTGGTTTCAATATTGGTTTCAATATCGGTTTTTTAATATTGGTTTTTCAAAATCGGTTTTTCAATATCGGTTTCACTATCCGTTTCAATATCGGTTTTTCAATATCGGTTTCAATATCGGTTTCAATATCGGTTTTTCAATATCGGTTTTTCAATATCGGTTTTTCAATATCGGTTTCAATATCGGTTTTTCAATATCGGTTTTTCAATATCGGTTTCAATATCGGTTTCAATATCGGTTTTCAATATCGGATTTTCAATATCGGTTTTCAATATCGATTTTTCAATATCGGTTTATCAAAATTGGTTTTTCAACGTCGGTTTTTCAATATTGGTTTTTCAAAATCGGTTTTTCAATATCGGTTCCACTATCGGTTTCAATATTGGTTTGAATATCGGTTTTCCAATATCGGTTTTCCAATATTGGTTTGAATATCGGTTTCAATATCGGTTTTTCAATATCGGTTTTTCAATATCGGTTTTTCAATATCAATTTTTCAATATCGGTTTTTCAAAATCTGTTTTTCAACGTCGGTTTTTCAATATTGGTTTTTCAAAATCGGTTTTTCAATATCGGTTTCAATATCGGTTTTTCAATATCGGATTTTCAATATCGGTTTTTCAATATCGGTTTTTCAATATCGGTTTTTCAATATCGGTTTTTCAATATCGGTTTTTCAAAATCGGGTTTTCAATATCGGCTTTTCAACGTCGGTTTTTCAATATCGGTTTTTCAAAATCGGTTTTTTAATATTGGTTTCAATATTGGTTTCAATATCGGTTTTTTAATATTGGTTTTTCAAAATCGGTTTTTCAATATCGGTTTCACTATCCGTTTCAATATCGGTTTTTCAATATCGGTTTCAATATCGGTTTCAATATCGGTTTTTCAATATCGGATTTTCAATATCGGTTTTTCAATATCGGTTTCAATATCGGTTTTTCAATATCGGTTTTTCAATATCGGTTTCAATATCGGTTTCAATATCGGTTTTCAATATCGGATTTTCAATATCGGTTTTCAATATCGATTTTTCAATATCGGTTTATCAAAATTGGTTTTTCAACGTCGGTTTTTCAATATTGGTTTTTCAAAATCGGTTTTTCAATATCGGTTCCACTATCGGTTTCAATATTGGTTTGAATATCGGTTTTCCAATATCGGTTTTCCAATATTGGTTTGAATATCGGTTTCAATATCGGTTTTTCAATATCGGTTTTTCAATATCGGTTTTTCAATATCAATTTTTCAATATCGGTTTTTCAAAATCTGTTTTTCAACGTCGGTTTTTCAATATTGGTTTTTCAAAATCGGTTTTTCAATATCGGTTTCAATATCGGTTTTTCAATATCGGATTTTCAATATCGGTTTTTCAATATCGGTTTTTCAATATCGGTTTTTCAATATCGGTTTTTCAATATCGGTTTTTCAAAATCGGGTTTTCAATATCGGCTTTTCAACGTCGGTTTTTCAATATCGGTTTTTCAAAATCGGTTTTTTAATATTGGTTTCAATATTGGTTTCAATATCGGTTTTTTAATATTGGTTTTTCAAAATCGGTTTTTCAATATCGGTTTCACTATCCGTTTCAATATCGGTTTTTCAATATCGGTTTCAATATCGGTTTCAATATCGGTTTTTCAATATCGGTTTTTCAATATCGGTTTTTCAATATCGGTTTTTCAAAATCGGTTTTTCAATATCGGTTTTTCAACGTCGGTTTTTCAATATCGGTTTTTCAAAATCGGTTTTTTAATATTGGTTTCAATATTGGTTTCAATATCGGTTTTTTAATATTGGTTTTTCAAAATCGGTTTTTCAATATTGGTTTTTCAAAATCGGTTTTTCAATATTGGTTTTTCAAAATCGGTTTATCAAAATCGGTTTTTCAATATTGGTTTCAATATCGGTTTTTCAATATCGGTTTTTCATAATCGGTTTTTCAATATTGGTTTCAATATCGGTTTTTCAAAATTGGTTTTTCAATATCGGTTTTTCAATATCGGTTTCAATATCGGTTTTCAATATCGGATTTTCAATATCGGTTTTTCAATATCGATTTTTCAATATCGGTTTATCAAAATTGGTTTTTCAACGTCGGTTTTCCAATATTGGTTTTTCAAAATCGGTTTTTCAATATCGGTTCCACTATCGGTTTCAATATTGGTTTGAATATCGGTTTTCCAATATCGGTTTTCCAATATTGGTTTGAATATCGGTTTCAATATCGGTTTTTCAATATCGGTTTTTCAATATCGGTTTTTCAATATCAATTTTTCAATATCGGTTTTTCAAAATCTGTTTTTCAACGTCGGTTTTTCAATATTGGTTTTTCAAAATCGGTTTTTCAATATCGGTTCCACTATCGGTTTCAATATTGGTTTGAATATCGGTTTTCCAATATCGGTTTTCCAATATTGGTTTCAATATCGGTTTCAATATCGGTTTTTCATAATCGGTTTTTCAATATTGGTTTCAATATCGGTTTTTCAAAATTGGTTTTTCAATATCGGTTTTTCAATATCGGTTTCAATATCGGTTTTCAATATCGGATTTTCAATATCGGTTTTTCAATATCGATTTTTCAAAATCGGTTTATCAAAATTGGTTTTTCCACGTCGGTTTTTCAATATTGGTTTTTCAAAATCGGTATTTCAATATCGGTTCCACTATCGGTTTCAATATTGGTTTGAATATCGGTTTTCCAATATCGGTTTTCCAATATTGGTTTCAATATCGGTTTCAATATCGGTTTTTCAATATCGGTTTTTCAATATCGGTTTTTCAATATCGGTTTTTCAATATCAATTTTTCAATATCGGTTTTTCAAAATCGGATTTTCAACGTCGGTTTTTCAATATCGGTTTTTCAAAATCGGTTTTTCAATATTGAATTCAATATCGGTTTCAATATCGGTTTTTCAATATCGATTTTTCAAAATCGGTTTTTCAATATCGGTTTTTCAACGTCGGTTTTCAATATCGGTTTTTCAAAATCAGTTTTTTAATATTGGTTTCAATATTGGTTTCAATATCGGTTTTTCAATATTGTTTTTTCAAAATAGGTTTTTCAATATTGGTTTTTCAAAATCGGTTTTTCAAAATCGATTTTTCAATATTGGTTTCAATATCGGTTTTTCAATATCGGTTTTTCATAATCGGTTTTTCAATATTGGTTTCAATATCGGTTTCAATATCGGTTTTTCAATATCGGTTTTTCAAAATCGGTTTTTCAATATCGGTTTTTCAACGTCGGTTTTTCAAAATCGGTTTTTCAATATCGGATTTTCAATATCGGTTTTTCAATATCGGTTTTTCAATATCGGTTTTTCAATAACGGCTTTTCAAAATCGGTTTTTCAATATCGGTTTCACTATCCGTTTCAATATCGGTTTCAATATTGGTTTCAATATCGGTTTTTCAATATCGGTTTTTCAATATTGGTTTCAATATCGGTTTCAATATTGGTTTTTCTGTATCGGTTTTTCAATATCTTTTTTTTCAATATCGGGTTTTCAATATCGGTTTTTCAAAATCGGTTTTTCAATATCGGTTTCACTATCCGTTTCAATATCGGTTTTTCAATATCGGTTTCAATATCGGTTTCAATATCGGTTTTTCAATATCGGTTTTTCAATATCGGTTTTTCAATATCGGTTTTTCAATATCGGTTTTTCAACGTCGGTTTTTCAATATCGGTTTTTCAAAATCGGTTTTTTAATATTGGTTTCAATATTGGTTTCAATATCGGTTTTTTAATATTGGTTTTTCAAAATCGGTTTTTCAATATTGGTTTTTCAAAATCGGTTTTTCAATATTGGTTTTTCAAAATCGGTTTATCAAAATCGGTTTTTCAATATTGGTTTCAATATCGGTTTTTCAATATCGGTTTTTCATAATCGGTTTTTCAATATTGGTTTCAATATCGGTTTTTCAAAATTGGTTTTTCAATATCGGTTTTTCAATATCGGTTTCAATATCGGTTTTCAATATCGGATTTTCAATATCGGTTTTCAATATCGATTTTTCAATATCGGTTTATCAAAATTGGTTTTTCAACGTCGGTTTTTCAATATTGGTTTTTCAAAATCGGTTTTTCAATATCGGTTCCACTATCGGTTTCAATATTGGTTTGAATATCGGTTTTCCAATATCGGTTTTCCAATATTGGTTTGAATATCGGTTTCAATATCGGTTTTTCAATATCGGTTTTTCAATATCGGTTTTTCAATATCAATTTTTCAATATCGGTTTTTCAAAATCTGTTTTTCAACGTCGGTTTTTCAATATTGGTTTTTCAAAATCGGTTTTTCAATATCGGTTTCAATATCGGTTTTTCAATATCGGATTTTCAATATCGGTTTTTCAATATCGGTTTTTCAATATCGGTTTTTCAATATCGGTTTTTCAATATCGGTTTTTCAAAATCGGGTTTTCAATATCGGCTTTTCAACGTCGGTTTTTCAATATCGGTTTTTCAAAATCGGTTTTTTAATATTGGTTTCAATATTGGTTTCAATATCGGTTTTTTAATATTGGTTTTTCAAAATCGGTTTTTCAATATCGGTTTCACTATCCGTTTCAATATCGGTTTTTCAATATCGGTTTCAATATCGGTTTCAATATCGGTTTTTCAATATCGGTTTTTCAATATCGGTTTTTCAATATCGGTTTCAATATCGGTTTTTCAATATCGGTTTTTCAATATCGGTTTCAATATCGGTTTCAATATCGGTTTTCAATATCGGATTTTCAATATCGGTTTTCAATATCGATTTTTCAATATCGGTTTATCAAAATTGGTTTTTCAACGTCGGTTTTTCAATATTGGTTTTTCAAAATCGGTTTTTCAATATCGGTTCCACTATCGGTTTCAATATTGGTTTGAATATCGGTTTTCCAATATCGGTTTTCCAATATTGGTTTGAATATCGGTTTCAATATCGGTTTTTCAATATCGGTTTTTCAATATCAATTTTTCAATATCGGTTTTTCAAAATCTGTTTTTCAACGTCGGTTTTTCAATATTGGTTTTTCAAAATCGGTTTTTCAATATCGGTTTCAATATCGGTTTTTCAATATCGGATTTTCAATATCGGTTTTTCAATATCGGTTTTTCAATATCGGTTTTTCAATATCGGTTTTTCAATATCGGTTTTTCAAAATCGGGTTTTCAATATCGGCTTTTCAACGTCGGTTTTTCAATATCGGTTTTTCAAAATCGGTTTTTTAATATTGGTTTCAATATTGGTTTCAATATCGGTTTTTTAATATTGGTTTTTCAAAATCGGTTTTTCAATATCGGTTTCACTATCCGTTTCAATATCGGTTTTTCAATATCGGTTTCAATATCGGTTTCAATATCGGTTTTTCAATATCGGTTTTTCAATATCGGTTTTTCAATATCGGTTTCAATATCGGTTTTTCAATATCGGTTTTTCAATATCGGTTTCAATATCGGTTTCAATATCGGTTTTCAATATCGGATTTTCAATATCGGTTTTCAATATCGATTTTTCAATATCGGTTTATCAAAATTGGTTTTTCAACGTCGGTTTTTCAATATTGGTTTTTCAAAATCGGTTTTTCAATATCGGTTCCACTATCGGTTTCAATATTGGTTTGAATATCGGTTTTCCAATATCGGTTTTCCAATATTGGTTTGAATATCGGTTTCAATATCGGTTTTTCAATATCGGTTTTTCAATATCGGTTTTTCAATATCAATTTTTCAATATCGGTTTTTCAAAATCTGTTTTTCAACGTCGGTTTTTCAATATTGGTTTTTCAAAATCGGTTTTTTAATATCGGTTTCAATATCGGTTTTTCAATATCGGATTTTCAATATCGGTTTTTCAATATCGGTTTTTCAATATCGGTTTTTCAATATCGGTTTTTCAATATCGGTTTTTCAAAATCGGGTTTTCAATATCGGCTTTTCAACGTCGGTTTTTCAATATCGGTTTTTCAAAATCGGTTTTTTAATATTGGTTTCAATATTGGTTTCAATATCGGTTTTTAAATATTGGTTTTTCAAAATCGGTTTTTCAATATCGGTTTCACTATCCGTTTCAATATCGGTTTTTCAATATCGGTTTCAATATCGGTTTCAATATCGGTTTTTCAATATCGGTTTTTCAATATCGGTTTTTCAATATCGGTTTTTCAAAATCGGTTTTTCAATATCGGTTTTTCAACGTCGGTTTTTCAATATCGGTTTTTCAAAATCGGTTTTTTAATATTGGTTTCAATATTGGTTTCAATATCGGTTTTTTAATATTGGTTTTTCAAAATCGGTTTTTCAATATTGGTTTTTCAAAATCGGTTTTTCAATATTGGTTTTTCAAAATCGGTTTATCAAAATCGGTTTTTCAATATTGGTTTCAATATCGGTTTTTCAATATCGGTTTTTCATAATCGGTTTTTCAATATTGGTTTCAATATCGGTTTTTCAAAATTGGTTTTTCAATATCGGTTTTTCAATATCGGTTTCAATATCGGTTTTCAATATCGGATTTTCAATATCGGTTTTTCAATATCGATTTTTCAATATCGGTTTATCAAAATTGGTTTTTCAACGTCGGTTTTCCAATATTGGTTTTTCAAAATCGGTTTTTCAATATCGGTTCCACTATCGGTTTCAATATTGGTTTGAATATCGGTTTTCCAATATCGGTTTTCCAATATTGGTTTGAATATCGGTTTCAATATCGGTTTTTCAATATCGGTTTTTCAATATCGGTTTTTCAATATCAATTTTTCAATATCGGTTTTTCAAAATCTGTTTTTCAACGTCGGTTTTTCAATATTGGTTTTTCAAAATCGGTTTTTCAATATCGGTTCCACTATCGGTTTCAATATTGGTTTGAATATCGGTTTTCCAATATCGGTTTTCCAATATTGGTTTCAATATCGGTTTCAATATCGGTTTTTCAATATCGGATTTTCAATATCGGTTTTTCAATATCGGTTTTTCAATATCGGTTTCTCAATATCGGTTTTTCAATATCGGTTTTTCAAAAGCGGTTTTTCAATATTGAATTCAATATCGGTTTCATTATCAGTTTTTCAATATCGGTTTTTCAAAATCGGTTTTTCAATATCGGTTTTTCAACGTCGGTTTTTCAATATCGATTTTTCAATATCGGTTTATCAAAATTGGTTTTTCAACGTCGGTTTTTCAATATTGGTTTTTCAAAATCGGTTTTTCAATATCGGTTCCACTATCGGTTTCAATATTGGTTTGAATATCGGTTTTCCAATATCGGTTTTCCAATATTGGTTTGAATATCGGTTTCAATATCGGTTTTTCAATATCGGTTTTTCAATATCGGTTTTTCAATATCAATTTTTCAATATCGGTTTTTCAAAATCTGTTTTTCAACGTCGGTTTTTCAATATTGGTTTTTCAAAATCAGTTTTTTTAATATTGGTTTCAATATTGGTTTCAATATCGGTTTTTCAATATTGTTTTTTCAAAATAGGTTTTTCAATATTGGTTTTTCAAAATCGGTTTTTCAAAATCGATTTTTCAATATAGGTTTCAATATCGGTTTTTCAATATCGGTGTTTCATAATCGGTTTTTCAATATTGGTTTCAATATCGGTTTCAATATCGGTTTTTCAATATCGGTTCCACTATCGGTTTCAATATTGGTTTGAATATCGGTTTTCCAATATCGGTTTTCCAATATTGGTTTCAATATCGGTTTCAATATCGGTTTTTCAATATCGGATTTTCAATATCGGTTTTTCAATATCGGTTTTTCAATATCGGATTTTCAATATCGGTTTTTCAATATCGGTTTTTCAAAAGCGGTTTTTCAATATTGAATTCAATATCGGTTTCAATATCAGTTTTTCAATATCGGTTTTTCAAAATCGGTTTTTCAATATCGGTTTTTCAACGTCGGTTTTTCAATATCGGTTTTCCAATATCGGTTTTCCAATATTGGTTTGAATATCGGTTTCAATATCGGTTTTTCAATATCGGTTTTTCAATATCGGTTTTTCAATATCAATTTTTCAATATCGGTTTTTCAAAATCTGTTTTTCAACGTCGGTTTTTCAATATTGGTTTTTCAAAATCAGTTTTTTAATATTGGTTTCAATATTGGTTTCAATATCGGTTTTTCAATATTGTTTTTTCAAAATAGGTTTTTCAATATCGGTTTATCAAAATCGGTTTTTCAATATTGGTTTCAATATCGGTTTTCAATATCGGTTTTTCATAATCGGTTTTTCAATATTGGTTTCAATATCGATTTTTCAATATCGGTTTATCAAAATTGGTTTTTCAACGTCGGTTTTCCAATATTGGTTTTTCAAAATCGGTTTTTCAATATCGGTTCCACTATCGGTTTCAATATTGGTTTGAATATCGGTTTTCCAATATCGGTTTTCCAATATTGGTTTGAATATCGGTTTCAATATCGGTTTTTCAATATCGGTTTTTCAATATCGGTTTTTCAATATCAATTTTTCAATATCGGTTTTTCAAAATCTGTTTTTCAACGTCGGTTTTTCAATATTGGTTTTTCAAAATCGGTTTTTCAATATCGGTTCCACTATCGGTTTCAATATTGGTTTGAATATCGGTTTTCCAATATCGGTTTTCCAATATTGGTTTCAATATCGGTTTCAATATCGGTTTTTCAATATCGGATTTTCAATATCGGTTTTTCAATATCGGTTTTTCAATATCGGTTTCTCAATATCGGTTTTTCAATATCGGTTTTTCAAAAGCGGTTTTTCAATATTGAATTCAATATCGGTTTCATTATCAGTTTTTCAATATCGGTTTTTCAAAATCGGTTTTTCAATATCGGTTTTTCAACGTCGGTTTTTCAATATCGATTTTTCAATATCGGTTTATCAAAATTGGTTTTTCAACGTCGGTTTTTCAATATTGGTTTTTCAAAATCGGTTTTTCAATATCGGTTCCACTATCGGTTTCAATATTGGTTTGAATATCGGTTTTCCAATATCGGTTTTCCAATATTGGTTTGAATATCGGTTTCAATATCGGTTTTTCAATATCGGTTTTTCAATATCGGTTTTTCAATATCAATTTTTCAATATCGGTTTTTCAAAATCTGTTTTTCAACGTCGGTTTTTCAATATTGGTTTTTCAAAATCAGTTTTTTAATATTGGTTTCAATATTGGTTTCAATATCGGTTTTTCAATATTGTTTTTTCAAAATAGGTTTTTCAATATTGGTTTTTCAAAATCGGTTTTTCAAAATCGATTTTTCAATATAGGTTTCAATATCGGTTTTTCAATATCGGTGTTTCATAATCGGTTTTTCAATATTGGTTTCAATATCGGTTTCAATATCGGTTTTTCAATATCGGTTCCACTATCGGTTTCAATATTGGTTTGAATATCGGTTTTCCAATATCGGTTTTCCAATATTGGTTTCAATATCGGTTTCAATATCGGTTTTTCAATATCGGATTTTCAATATCGGTTTTTCAATATCGGTTTTTCAATATCGGATTTTCAATATCGGTTTTTCAATATCGGTTTTTCAAAAGCGGTTTTTCAATATTGAATTCAATATCGGTTTCAATATCAGTTTTTCAATATCGGTTTTTCAAAATCGGTTTTTCAATATCGGTTTTTCAACGTCGGTTTTTCAATATCGGTTTTCCAATATCGGTTTTCCAATATTGGTTTGAATATCGGTTTCAATATCGGTTTTTCAATATCGGTTTTTCAATATCGGTTTTTCAATATCAATTTTTCAATATCGGTTTCAATATCGGTTTTCAATATCGGATTTTCAATATCGGTTTTTCAATATCGATTTTTCAAAATCGGTTTATCAAAATTGGTTTTTCCACGTCGGTTTTTCAATATTGGTTTTTCAAAATCGGTATTTCAATATCGGTTCCACTATCGGTTTGAATATTGGTTTGAATATCGGTTTTCCAATATCGGTTTTCCAATATTGGTTTCAATATCGGTTTCAATATCGGTTTTTCAATATCGGTTTTTCAATATCGGTTTTTCAATATCGGTTTTTCAATATCAATTTTTCAATATCGGTTTTTCAAAATCGGATTTTCAACGTCGGTTTTTCAATATCGGTTTTTCAAAATCGGTTTTTCAATATTGAATTCAATATCGGTTTCAATATCGGTTTTTCAATATCGATTTTTCAAAATCGGTTTTTCAATATCGGTTTTTCAACGTCGGTTTTCAATATCGGTTTTTCAAAATCAGTTTTTTAATATTGGTTTCAATATTGGTTTCAATATCGGTTTTTCAATATTGTTTTTTCAAAATAGGTTTTTCAATATTGGTTTCAATATCGGTTTTTCAATATTGTTTTTTCAAAATAGGTTTTTCAATATTGGTTTTTCAAAATCGGTTTTTCAAAATCGATTTTTCAATATTGGTTTCAATATCGGTTTTTCAATATCGGTTTTTCATAATCGGTTTTTCAATATTGGTTTCAATATCGGTTTCAATATCGGTTTTTCAATATCGGTTTTTCAAAATCGGTTTTTCAATATCGGTTTTTCAACGTCGGTTTTTCAAAATCGGTTTTTCAATATCGGATTTTCAATATCGGTTTTTCAATATCGGTTTTTCAATATCGGTTTTTCAATAACGGCTTTTCAAAATCGGTTTTTCAATATCGGTTTCACTATCCGTTTCAATATCGGTTTCAATATTGGTTTCAATATCGGTTTTTCAATATCGGTTTTTCAATATTGGTTTCAATATCGGTTTCAATATTGGTTTTTCTGTATCGGTTTTTCAATATCTTTTTTATCAATATCGGGTTTTCAATATCGGTTTTTCAAAATCGGTTTTTCAATATCGGTTTCACTATCCGTTTCAATATCGGTTTTTCAATATCGGTTTCAATATCGGTTTCAATATCGGTTTTTCAAAATCGGTTTTTCAATATCGGTTTTTCAACGTCGGTTTTTCAATATCGGTTTTTCAAAATCGGTTTTTTAATATTGGTTTCAATATTGGTTTCAATATCGGTTTTTTAATATTGGTTTTTCAAAATCGGTTTTTCAATATTGGTTTTTCAAAATCGGTTTTTCAATATTGGTTTTTCAAAATCGGTTTATCAAAATCGGTTTTTCAATATTGGTTTCAATATCGGTTTTTCAATATCGGTTTTTCATAATCGGTTTTTCAATATTGGTTTCAATATCGGTTTTTCAAAATTGGTTTTTCAATATCGGTTTTTCAATATCGGTTTCAATATCGGTTTTCAATATCGGATTTTCAATATCGGTTTTTCAATATCGATTTTTCAATATCGGTTTATCAAAATTGGTTTTTCAACGTCGGTTTTCCAATATTGGTTTTTCAAAATCGGTTTTTCAATATCGGTTCCACTATCGGTTTCAATATTGGTTTGAATATCGGTTTTCCAATATCGGTTTTCCAATATTGGTTTGAATATCGGTTTCAATATCGGTTTTTCAATATCGGTTTTTCAATATCGGTTTTTCAATATCAAATTTTCAATATCGGTTTTTCAAAATCTGTTTTTCAACGTCGGTTTTTCAATATTGGTTTTTCAAAATCGGTTTTTCAATATCGGTTCCACTATCGGTTTCAATATTGGTTTGAATATCGGTTTTCCAATATCGGTTTTCCAATATTGGTTTCAATATCGGTTTCAATATCGGTTTTTCAATATCGGATTTTCAATATCGGTTTTTCAATATCGGTTTTTCAATATCGGTTTTTCAATATCGGTTTTTCAATATCGGTTTTTCAATATCGGTTTTTCAAAAGCGGTTTTTCAATATTGAATTCAATATCGGTTTCATTATCAGTTTTTCAATATCGGTTTTTCAAAATCGGTTTTTCAATATCGGTTTTTCAACGTCGGTTTTTCAATATCGGTTTTTCAAAATCGGTTTTTTAATATTGGTTTCAATATTGGTTTCAATATCGGTTTTTTAATATTGGTTTTTCAAAATCGGTTTTTCAATATTGGTTTTTCAAAATCGGTTTATCAAAATCGGTTTTTCAATATTGGTTTCAATATCGGGTTTTCAAAATTGGTTTTTCAATATCGGTTTTTCAATATCGGTTTCAATATCGGTTTTCAATATCGGATTTTCAATATCGGTTTTTCAATATCGATTTTTCAATATCGGTTTCACTATCCGTTTCAATATCGGTTTTTCAATATCGGTTTCAATATCGGTTTCAATATCGGTTTTTCAATATCGGTTTTTCAAAATCGGTTTTTCAATATCGGTTTTTCAACGTCGGTTTTTCAATATCGGTTTTTCAAAATCGGTTTTTTAATATTGGTTTCAATATTGGTTTCAATATCGGTTTTTTAATATTGGTTTTTCAAAATCGGTTTTTCAATATTGGTTTTTCAAAATCGGTTTATCAAAATCGGTTTTTCAATATTGGTTTCAATATCGGGTTTTCAAAATTGGTTTTTCAATATCGGTTTTTCAATATCGGTTTCAATATCGGTTTTCAATATCGGATTTTCAATATCGGTTTTTCAATATCGATTTTTCAATATCGGTTTATCAAAATTGGTTTTTCAACGTCGGTTTTTCAATATTGGTTTTTCAAAATCGGTTTTTCAATATCGGTTCCACTATCGGTTTCAATATTGGTTTGAATATCGGTTTTCCAATATCGGTTTTCCAATATTGGTTTGAATATCGGTTTCAATATCGGTTTTTCAATATCGGTTTTTCAATATCGGTTTTTCAATATCAATTTTTCAATATCGGTTTTTCAAAATCTGTTTTTCAACGTCGGTTTTTCAATATTGGTTTTTCAAAATCAGTTTTTTAATATTGGTTTCAATATTGGTTTCAATATCGGTTTTTCAATATTGTTTTTTCAAAATAGGTTTTTCAATATTGGTTTTTCAAAATCGGTTTTTCAAAATCGATTTTTCAATATAGGTTTCAATATCGGTTTTTCAATATCGGTGTTTCATAATCGGTTTTTCAATATTGGTTTCAATATCGGTTTCAATATCGGTTTTTCAATATCGGTTCCACTATCGGTTTCAATATTGGTTTGAATATCGGTTTTCCAATATTGGTTTTCCAATATTGGTTTCAATATCGGTTTCAATATCGGTTTTTCAATATCGGATTTTCAATATCGGTTTTTCAATATCGGTTTTTCAATATCGGATTTTCAATATCGATTTTTCAATATCGGTTTTTCAAAAGCGGTTTTTCAATATTGAATTCAATATCGGTTTCAATATCAGTTTTTCAATATCGGTTTTTCAAAATCGGTTTTTCAATATCGGTTTTTCAACGTCGGTTTTTCAATATCGGTTTTCCAATATCGGTTTTCCAATATTGGTTTGAATATCGGTTTCAATATCGGTTTTTCAATATCGGTTTTTCAATATCGGTTTTTCAATATCAATTTTTCAATATCGGTTTTTCAAAATCTGTTTTTCAACGTCGGTTTTTCAATATTGGTTTTTCAAAATCAGTTTTTTAATATTGGTTTCAATATTGGTTTCAATATCGGTTTTTCAATATTGTTTTTTCAAAATAGGTTTTTCAATATCGGTTTATCAAAATCGGTTTTTCAATATTGGTTTCAATATCGGTTTTTCAATATCGGTTTTTCATAATCGGTTTTTCAATATTGGTTTCAATATCGGTTTTTCAAAATTGGTTTTTCAATATCGGTTTTTCAATATCGGTTTCAATATCGGTTTTCAATATCGGATTTTCAATATCGGTTTTTCAATATCGATTTTTCAAAATCGGTTTATCAAAATTGGTTTTTCCACGTCGGTTTTTCAATATTGGTTTTTCAAAATCGGTATTTCAATATCGGTTCCACTATCGGTTTCAATATTGGTTTGAATATCGGTTTTCCAATATCGGTTTTCCAATATTGGTTTCAATATCGGTTTCAATATCGGTTTTTCAATATCGGTTTTTCAATATCGGTTTTTCAATATCGGTTTTTCAATATCAATTTTTCAATATCGGTTTTTCAAAATCGGATTTTCAACGTCGGTTTTTCAATATCGGTTTTTCAAAATCGGTTTTTCAATATTGAATTCAATATCGGTTTCAATATCGGTTTTTCAATATCGATTTTTCAAAATCGGTTTTTCAATATCGGTTTTTCAACGTCGGTTTTCAATATCGGTTTTTCAAAATCAGTTTTTTAATATTGGTTTCAATATTGGTTTCAATATCGGTTTTTCAATATTGTTTTTTCAAAATAGGTTTTTCAATATTGGTTTTTCAAAATCGGTTTTTCAAAATCGATTTTTCAATATTGGTTTCAATATCGGTTTTTCAATATCGGTTTTTCATAATCGGTTTTTCAATATTGGTTTCAATATCGGTTTCAATATCGGTTTTTCAATATCGGTTTTTCAAAATCGGTTTTTCAATATCGGTTTTTCAACGTCGGTTTTTCAAAATCGGTTTTTCAATATCGGATTTTCAATATCGGTTTTTCAATATCGGTTTTTCAATATCGGTTTTTCAATAACGGCTTTTCAAAATCGGTTTTTCAATATCGGTTTCACTATCCGTTTCAATATCGGTTTCAATATTGGTTTCAATATCGGTTTTTCAATATCGGTTTTTCAATATTGGTTTCAATATCGGTTTCAATATTGGTTTTTCTGTATCGGTTTTTCAATATCTTTTTTTTCAATATCGGGTTTTCAATATCGGTTTTTCAAAATCGGTTTTTCAATATCGGTTTCACTATCCGTTTCAATATCGGTTTTTCAATATCGGTTTCAATATCGGTTTCAATATCGGTTTTTCAATATCGGTTTTTCAATATCGGTTTTTCAATATCGGTTTTTCAAAATCGGTTTTTCAATATCGGTTTTTCAACGTCGGTTTTTCAATATCGGTTTTTCAAAATCGGTTTTTTAATATTGGTTTCAATATTGGTTTCAATATCGGTTTTTTAATATTGGTTTTTCAAAATCGGTTTTTCAATATTGGTTTTTCAAAATCGGTTTTTCAATATTGGTTTTTCAAAATCGGTTTATCAAAATCGGTTTTTCAATATTGGTTTCAATATCGGTTTTTCAATATCGGTTTTTCATAATCGGTTTTTCAATATTGGTTTCAATATCGGTTTTTCAAAATTGGTTTTTCAATATCGGTTTTTCAATATCGGTTTCAATATCGGTTTTCAATATCGGATTTTCAATATCGGTTTTTCAATATCGATTTTTCAATATCGGTTTATCAAAATTGGTTTTTCAACGTCGGTTTTCCAATATTGGTTTTTCAAAATCGGTTTTTCAATATCGGTTCCACTATCGGTTTCAATATTGGTTTGAATATCGGTTTTCCAATATCGGTTTTCCAATATTGGTTTGAATATCGGTTTCAATATCGGTTTTTCAATATCGGTTTTTCAATATCGGTTTTTCAATATCAATTTTTCAATATCGGTTTTTCAAAATCTGTTTTTCAACGTCGGTTTTTCAATATTGGTTTTTCAAAATCGGTTTTTCAATATCGGTTCCACTATCGGTTTCAATATTGGTTTGAATATCGGTTTTCCAATATCGGTTTTCCAATATTGGTTTCAATATCGGTTTCAATATCGGTTTTTCAATATCGGATTTTCAATATCGGTTTTTCAATATCGGTTTTTCAATATCGGTTTTTCAATATCGGTTTTTCAATATCGGTTTTTCAAAAGCGGTTTCAATATCGGTTTTCAATATCGGATTTTCAATATCGGTTTTTCAATATCGATTTTTCAATATCGGTTTATCAAAATTGGTTTTTCAACGTCGGTTTTCCAATATTGGTTTTTCAAAATCGGTTTATCAAAATCGGTTTTTCAATATTGGTTTCAATATCGGTTTTTCAATATCGGTTTTTCATAATCGGTTTTTCAATATTGGTTTCAATATCGGTTTTTCAAAATTGGTTTTTCAATATCGGTTTTTCAATATCGGTTTCAATATCGGTTTTCAATATCGGATTTTCAATATCGGTTTTTCAATATCGATTTTTCAATATCGGTTTATCAAAATTGGTTTTTCAACGTCGGTTTTCCAATATTGGTTTTTCAAAATCGGTTTTTCAATATCGGTTCCACTATCGGTTTCAATATTGGTTTGAATATCGGTTTTTCAATATCGGTTTTTCAATATCGGTTTTTCAATATCAATTTTTCAATATCGGTTTTTCAAAATCTGTTTTTCAACGTCGGTTTTTCAATATTGGTTTTTCAAAATCGGTTTTTCAATATCGGTTCCACTATCGGTTTCAATATTGGTTTGAATATCGGTTTTCCAATATCGGTTTTCCAATATTGGTTTCAATATCGGTTTCAATATCGGTTTTTCAATATCGGATTTTCAATATCGGTTTTTCAATATCGGTTTTTCAATATCGGTTTTTCAATATCGGTTTTTCAATATCGGTTTTTCAAAAGCGGTTTTTCAATATTGAATTCAATATCGGTTTCATTATCAGTTTTTCAATATCGGTTTTTCAAAATCGGTTTTTCAATATCGGTTTTTCAACGTCGGTTTTTCAATATCGGTTTTTCAAAATCGGTTTTTCAATATCGGTTTCACTATCCGTTTCAATATCGGTTTTTCAATATCGGTTTCAATATCGGTTTCAATATCGGTTTTTCAATATCGGTTTTTCAATATCGGTTTTTCAATATCGGTTTTTCAAAATCGGTTTTTCAATATCGGTTTTTCAACGTCGGTTTTTCAATATCGGTTTTTTAAAATCGGTTTTTTAATATTGGTTTCAATATTGGTTTCAATATCGGTTTTTTAATATTGGTTTTTCAAAATCGGTTTTTCAATATTGGTTTTTCAAAATCGGTTTTTCAATATTGGTTTTTCAAAATCGGTTTATCAAAATCGGTTTTTCAATATTGGTTTCAATATCGGTTTTTCAATATCGGTTTTTCATAATCGGTTTTTCAATATTGGTTTCAATATCGGTTTTTCAAAATTGGTTTTTCAATATCGGTTTTTCAATATCGGTTTCAATATCGGTTTTCAATATCGGATTTTCAATATCGGTTTTTCAATATCGATTTTTCAATATCGGTTTATCAAAATTGGTTTTTCAACGTCGGTTTTTCAATATTGGTTTTTCAAAATCGGTTTTTCAATATCGGTTCCACTATCGGTTTCAATATTGGTTTGAATATCGGTTTTCCAATATCGGTTTTCCAATATTGGTTTGAATATCGGTTTCAATATCGGTTTTTCAATATCGGTTTTTCAATATCGGTTTTTCAATATCAATTTTTCAATATCGGTTTTTCAAAATCTGTTTTTCAACGTCGGTTTTTCAATATTGGTTTTTCAAAATCAGTTTTTTAATATTGGTTTCAATATTGGTTTCAATATCGGTTTTTCAATATTGTTTTTTCAAAATAGGTTTTTCAATATTGGTTTTTCAAAATCGGTTTTTCAAAATCGATTTTTCAATATAGGTTTCAATATCGGTTTTTCAATATCGGTTTTTCATAATCGGTTTTTCAATATTGGTTTCAATATTGGTTTCAATATCGGTTTTTCAATATCGGTTCCACTATCGGTTTCAATATTGCTTTGAATATCGGTTTTCCAATATCGGTTTTCCAATATTGGTTTCAATATCGGTTTCAATATCGGTTTTTCAATATCGGATTTTCAATATCGGTTTTTCAATATCGGTTTTTCAATATCGGATTTTCAATATCGGTTTTTCAATATCGGTTTTTCAAAAGCGGTTTTTCAATATTGAATTCAATATCGGTTTCAATATCAGTTTTTCAATATCGGTTTTTCAAAATCGGTTTTTCAATATCGGTTTTTCAACGTCGGTTTTTCAATATCGGTTTTCCAATATCGGTTTTCCAATATTGGTTTGAATATCGGTTTCAATATCGGTTTTTCAATATCGGTTTTTCAATATCAATTTTTCAATATCGGTTTTTCAAAATCTGTTTTTCAACGTCGGTTTTTCAATATTGGTTTTTCAAAATCAGTTTTTTAATATTGGTTTCAATATTGGTTTCAATATCGGTTTTTCAATATTGTTTTTTCAAAATAGGTTTTTCAATATCGGTTTATCAAAATCGGTTTTTCAATATTGGTTTCAATATCGGTTTTTCAATATCGGTTTTTCATAATCGGTTTTTCAATATCGATTTTTCAAAATCGGTTTATCAAAATTGGTTTTTCCACGTCGGTTTTTCAATATTGGTTTTTCAAAATCGGTATTTCAATATCGGTTCCACTATCGGTTTCAATATTGGTTTGAATATCGGTTTTCCAATATCGGTTTTCCAATATTGGTTTCAATATCGGTTTCAATATCGGTTTTTCAATATCGGTTTTTCAATATCGGTTTTTCAATATCGGTTTTTCAATATCGGTTTTTCAATATCAATTTTTCAATATCGGTTTTTCAAAATCGGATTTTCAACGTCGGTTTTTCAATATCGGTTTTTCAAAATCGGTTTTTCAATATTGAATTCAATATCGGTTTCAATATCGGTTTTTCAATATCGGTTTTTCAAAATCGGTTTTTCAATATCGGTTTTTCAACGTCGGTTTTCAATATCGGTTTTTCAAAATCAGTTTTTTAATATTGGTTTCAATATTGGTTTCAATATCGGTTTTTCAATATTGTTTTTTCAAAATAGGTTTTTCAATATTGGTTTTTCAAAATCGGTTTTTCAAAATCGATTTTTCAATATTGGTTTCAATATCGGTTTTTCAATATCGGTTTTTCATAATCGGTTTTTCAATATTGGTTTCAATATCGGTTTCACTATCGGTTTTTCAATATCGGTTTTTCAATATCGGTTTTTCAATATCGGTTTTTCAATATCGGTTTTTCAATATCGGTTTTTCAATATCAATTTTTCAATATCGGTTTTTCAATATCGGTTTTTCATAATCGGTTTTTCAATATTGGTTTCAATATCGGTTTCACTATCGGTTTTTCATTATCGGTTTTTCAAAATCGGTTTTTCAATATCGGTTTTTCAACGTCGGTTTTTCAATATCGGTTTTTCAATATCGGTTTTTCAATATTGGTTTCAATATCGGTTTCAATATTGGTTTTTCTGTATCGGTTTTTCAATATCTTTTTTTTCAATATCGCGTTTTCAATATCGGTTTTTCAAAATCGGTTTTTCAATATCGGTTTCACTATCCGTTTCAATATCGGTTTTCCAATATCGGTTTTCCAATATTGGTTTCAATATCGGTTTCAATATCGGTTTTTCAATATCGGTTTTTCAATATCGGTTTTTCAATATCGGTTTTTCAAAATCGGTTTTTCAATATCGGTTTTTCAACGTCGGTTTTTCAATATCGGTTTTTCAAAATCGGTTTTTTAATATTGGTTTCAATATTGGTTTCAATATCGGTTTTTCAATATCGGGTTTTCAATATCGGTTTTCAAAATCGGTTTTTCAATATCGGTTTCACTATCCGTTTCAATATCGGTTTTTCAATATCGGTTTCAATATCGGTTTCAATATCGGTTTTTCAATATCGGTTTTTCAATATCGGTTTTTCAATATCGGTTTTTCAAAATCGGTTTTTCAATATCGGTTTTTCAACGTCGGTTTTTCAAAATCGGTTTTTCAATATTGGTTTTTCAAAATCGGTTTATCAAAATCGGTTTTTCAATATTGGTTTCAATATCGGTTTTTCAATATCGGTTTTTCATAATCGGTTTTTCAATATTGGTTTCAATATCGGTTTTTCAAAATTGGTTTTTCAATATCGGTTTTTCAATATCGGTTTCAATATCGGTTTTCAATATCGGATTTTCAATATCGGTTTTTCAATATCGATTTTTCAATATCGGTTTATCAAAATTGGTTTTTCAACGTCGGTTTTCCAATATTGGTTTTTCAAAATCGGTTTTTCAATATCGGTTCCACTATCGGTTTCAATATTGGTTTGAATATCGGTTTTCCAATATCGGTTTTCCAATATTGGTTTGAATATCGGTTTCAATATCGGTTTTTCAATATCGGTTTTTCAATATCGGTTTTTCAATATCAAATTTTCAATATCGGTTTTTCAAAATCTGTTTTTCAACGTCGGTTTTTCAATATTGGTTTTTCAAAATCGGTTTTTCAATATCGGTTCCACTATCGGTTTCAATATTGGTTTGAATATCGGTTTTCCAATATCGGTTTTCCAATATTGGTTTCAATATCGGTTTCAATATCGGTTTTTCAATATCGGATTTTCAATATCGGTTTTTCAATATCGGTTTTTCAATATCGGTTTTTCAATATCGGTTTTTCAATATCGGTTTTTCAATATCGGTTTTTCAAAAGCGGTTTTTCAATATTGAATTCAATATCGGTTTCATTATCAGTTTTTCAATATCGGTTTTTCAAAATCGGTTTTTCA
>NW_027485187.1:0-49294 GCF_050908995.1 Andrena cerasifolii | reverse complement strand
TTGAAAAACCGATATTGAAAAACAAATATTGAAAAACCGATATTGAAAAACTTATATCGAAAAACTGATATTGAAAAACCGATATTGAAAAACCGATATTGAAAAACCGATATTGAAAAACCGATATTGAAACCGATATTAGAACCGATATTGAAAAACCGATATTGAAAAACAAATATTGAAAATCCGATATTGAAAAACAAATATTGAAAAACTGATATCGAAAAACCGATATTGAAACCGATATTAGAACCGATATTGAAAAACCGATATTGAAAAACAAATATTGAAAAACTGATATCGAAAAACTGATATTGAAAAACCGATATTGAAAAACTGATATCGAAAAACTGATATCGAAAAACCGATATTGAAAAACCGATATTGAAAAACCGATATTGATTCCGATATTAGAACCGATATTCAAAAACCGATATTGGAGAACAAATATTGAAAAACTGATATTGAAAAACCGATATTGAAAAACAAATATTGAAAAACCGATATTGAAAAACTTATATCGAAAAACTGATATTGAAACCGATATTAGAACCGATATTGAAAAACCGATATTGAAAAACAAATATTGAAAAACTGATATCGAAAAACTGATATTGAAAAACCGATATTGAAAAACCGATATTGATTCCGATATTAGAACCGATATTCAAAAACCGATATTGGAGAACAAATATTGAAAAACTGATATTGAAAAACCGATATTGAAAAACAAATATTGAAAAACCGATATTGAAAAACTTATATCGAAAAACTGATATTGAAAAACCGATATTGAAAAACCGATATTGAAAAACCGATATTGAAACCGATATTAGAACCGATATTGAAAAACCGATATTGAAAAACAAATATTGAAGAACTGATATCGAAAAACTGATATCGAAAAACCGATATTGAAAAACTGATATTGAAACCGATATTAGAACCCATATTGAAAAACCGATATTGAAAAACAAATATTGAAAAACCGATATCGAAAAACTGATATTGAAAAACTGATATCGAAAAACTGATATTGAAAAACCGATATTGAAAAACTGATATTGAATCCGATATTAGAACCGATATTGAAAAACCGATATTGAAAAACAAATATTGAAAAACTGATATCGAAAAACTGAGATTGAAAAACCGATATTGAAAAACCGATATTGAAAAACCGATATTGAAAAACCGATATTGAAAAACCGATATTGAAACCGATATTAGAACCGATATTGAAAAACCGATATTGAAAAAGTGATATTGAAAAACCGATATTGAAAAAATGATGTTGAAACCGATATTAGAACCGATATTGAAAAACCGATATTGAACAACAAATATTGAAAAACTGATATCGAAAAACTGATATCGAAAAACCGATATTGAAAAACTGATATTGAAACCGATATTAGAACCGATATTGAAAAACCGATATTGAAAAACAAATATTGAAAAACTGATATCGAAAAACTGATATTGAAAAACCGATATTGAAAAACCGATATTGATTCCGATATTAGAACCGATATTCAAAAACCGATATTGGAGAACAAATATTGAAAAACTGATATTGAAAAACCGATATTGAATCCGATATTAGAACCGATATTGAAAAACCGATATTGAAAAACAAATATTGAAAAACCGATATTGAAAAACTTATATCGAAAAACTGATATCGAAAAACCGATATTGAAAAACCGATATTGAATCCGATATTAGAACCGATATTGAAAAACCGATATTGAAAAACAAATATTGAAAAACCGATATTGAAAAACTTATATCGAAAAACTGATATCGAAAAACCGATATTGAAAAACTGATATTGAAACCGATATTAGAACCGATATTGAAAAACCGATATTGAAAAACAAATATTGAAAAACTGATATCGAAAAACTGATATTGAAAAACCGATATTGAAAAACCGATATTGAAAAACTGATATTGAAACCGATATTAGAACCGATATTGAAAAACCGATATTGGAAAACAAATATTGAAAAACTGATATCGAAAAACTGATATTGAAAAACCGATATTGAAAAACCGATATTGATTCCGATATTAGAACCGATATTCAAAAACCGATATTGGAGAACAAATATTGAAAAACTGATATTGAAAAACCGATATTGAAAAACAAATATTGAAAAACCGATATTGAAAAACTTATATCGAAAAACTGATATTGAAAAACCGATATTGAAAAACCGATATTGAAAAACCGATATTGAAACCGATATTAGAACCGATATTGAAAAACCGATATTGAAAAACAAATATTGAAAAACTGATATCGAAAAACTGATATCGAAAAACCGATATTGAAAAACTGATATTGAAACCGATATTAGAACCCATATTGAAAAACCGATATTGAAAAACAAATATTGAAAAACCGATATCGAAAAACTGATATTGAAAAACTGATATCGAAAAACTGATATTGAAAAACCGATATTGAAAAACTGATATTGAATCCGATATTAGAACCGATATTGAAAAACCGATATTGAAAAACAAATATTGAAAAACCGATATTGAAAAACAAATATTGAAAAACAGATATCGAAAAACCGATATTGAAAAACAAATATTGAAAAACTGATATTGAAAAACAAATATTGAAAAACTGATATTGAAAAACCGATATTGAAAAACTTATATTGCAAAACCGATATTGAAACCGATATTAGAACCGATATTGAAAAACCGATATTGAAAAACAAATATTGAAAAACTGATATTGAAAAACCGATATTGAAAAACCGATATTGAAAAACTGATATTGAAAAACTGATATTGAAAAACCGATATTGAAAAACCGATATTGAAAAACCGATATTGAAAAACTGATATTGAAACCGATATTAGAACCGATATTGAAAAACCGATATTGAAAAACAAATATTGAAAAACCGATATTGAACAACAAATATTGAAAAACTGATATCGAAAAACTGATATCGAAAAACCGATATTGAAAAACTGATATTGAAACCGATATTAGAACCGATATTGAAAAACCGATATTGAAAAACAAATATTGAAAAACCGATATTGAAAAACTTATATCGAAAAACTGATATTGAAAAACCGATATTGAAAAACCGATATTGAAAAACCGATATTGAAAAACCGATATTGAAACCGATATTAGAACCGATATTGAAAAACCGATATTGAAAAACAAATATTGAAAAACCGATATTGAAAAACAAATATTGAAAAACTGATATCGAAAAACCGATATTGAAACCGATATTAGAACCGATATTGAAAAACCGATATTGAAAAACAAATATTGAAAAACTGATATCGAAAAACTGATATTGAAAAACCGATATTGAAAAACTGATATCGAAAAACTGATATCGAAAAACCGATATTGAAAAACTGATATTGAAACCGATATTAGAACCGATATTGAAAAACCGATATTGAAAAACAAATATTGAAAAACTGATATCGAAAAACTGATATTGAAAAACCGATATTGAAAAACCGATATTGAAAAACTGATATTGAAACCGATATTAGAACCGATATTGAAAAACCGATATTGAAAAACAAATATTGAAAAACTGATATCGAAAAACTGATATTGAAAAACCGATATTGAAAAACCGATATTGATTCCGATATTAGAACCGATATTCAAAAACCGATATTGGAGAACAAATATTGAAAAACTGATATTGAAAAACCGATATTGAAAAACAAATATTGAAAAACCGATATTGAAAAACTTATATTGAAAAACCGATATTGAAAAACAAATATTGAAAAACTGATATCGAAAAACCGATATTGAAACCGATATTAGAACCGATATTGAAAAACCGATATTGAAAAACAAATATTGAAAAACTGATATCGAAAAACCGATATTGAAAAACCGATATTGAAAAACCGATATTGAAAAACTTATATTGCAAAACCGATATTGAAACCGATATTAGAACCGATATTGTGAAACCGATATTGAAAAACAAATATTGAAAAACTGATATCGAAAAACTGATATTGAAAAACCGATATTGAAAAACCGATATTGAAAAACTGATATTGAAACCGATATTAGAACCGATATTGAAAAACCGATATTGAAAAACAAATATTGAAAAACCGATATTGAAAAACAAATATTGAAAAACTGATATCGAAAAACCGATATTGAAACCGATATTAGAACCGATATTGAAAAACCGATATTGAAAAACAAATATTGAAAAACTGATATCGAAAAACTGATATTGAAAAACCGATATTGAAAAACTGATATTGAAACCGATATTAGAACCGATATTGAAAAACCGATATTGAAAAACCGATATTGAAAAACTGATATTGAAACCGATATTAGAACCGATATTGAAAAACCGATATTGAAAAAGTGATATTGAAAAACCGATATTGAAAAACTGATATTGAAAAACTGATATCGAAAAACCGATATTGAAAAACTGATATTGAAACCGATATTAGAACCGATATTGAAAAACCAATATTGAAAAACCGATATCGAAAAACTGATATTGAAAAACTGATATCGAAAAACTGATATTGAAAAACCGATATTGAAAAACTGATATTGAATCCGATATTAGAACCGATATTGAAAAACCGATATTGAAAAACAAATATTGAAAAACCGATATTGAAAAACAAATATTGAAAAACTGATATCGAAAAACCGATATTGAAACCGATATTAGAACCGATATTGAAAAACCGATATTGAACAACAAATATTGAAAAACTGATATCGAAAAACTGATATCGAAAAACCGATATTGAAAAACTGATATTGAAACCGATATTGAAAAACCGATATTGATTCCGATATTAGAACCGATATTCAAAAACCGATATTGGAGAACAAATATTGAAAAACTGATATTGAAAAACCGATATTGAAAAACAAATATTGAAAAACCGATATTGAAAAACTTATATCGAAAAACTGATATTGAAAAACCGATATTGAAAAACCGATATTGAAAAACCGATATTGAAACCGATATTAGAACCGATATTGAAAAACCGATATTGAAAAACAAATATTGAAAAACTGATATCGAAAAACTGATATCGAAAAACCGATATTGAAAAACTGATATTGAAACCGATATTAGAACCCATATTGAAAAACCGATATTGAAAAACAAATATTGAAAAACCGATATCGAAAAACTGATATTGAAAAACTGATATCGAAAAACTGATATTGAAAAACCGATATTGAAAAACTGATATTGAATCCGATATTAGAACCGATATTGAAAAACCGATATTGAAAAACAAATATTGAAAAACCGATATTGAAAAACAAATATTGAAAAACTGATATCGAAAAACCGATATTGAAAAACAAATATTGAAAAACCGATATTGAAAAACAAATATTGAAAAACTGATATTGAAAAACCGATATTGAAAAACTTATATTGCAAAACCGATATTGAAACCGATATTAGAACCGATATTGAAAAACCGATATTGAAAAACAAATATTGAAAAACTGATATTGAAAAACCGATATTGAAAAACCGATATTGAAAAACTGATATTGAAAAACTGATATTGAAAAACCGATATTGAAAAACCGATATTGAAAAACCGATATTGAAAAACTGATATTGAAACCGATATTAGAACCGATATTGAAAAACCGATATTGAAAAACAAATATTGAAAAACCGATATTGAACAACAAATATTGAAAAACTGATATCGAAAAACTGATATCGAAAAACCGATATTGAAAAACTGATATTGAAACCGATATTAGAACCGATATTGAAAAACCGATATTGAAAAACAAATATTGAAAAACCGATATTGAAAAACTTATATCGAAAAACTGATATTGAAAAACCGATATTAAAAAACCGATATTGAAAAACCGATATTGAAAAACCGATATTGAAACCGATATTAGAACCGATATTGAAAAACCGATATTGAAAAACAAATATTGAAAAACCGATATTGAAAAACAAATATTGAAAAACTGATATCGAAAAACCGATATTGAAACCGATATTAGAACCGATATTGAAAAACCGATATTGAAAAACAAATATTGAAAAACTGATATCGAAAAACTGATATTGAAAAACCGATATTGAAAAACTGATATCGAAAAACTGATATCGAAAAACCGATATTGAAAAACTGATATTGAAACCGATATTAGAACCGATATTGAAAAACCGATATTGAAAAACAAATATTGAAAAACTGATATCGAAAAACTGATATTGAAAAACCGATATTGAAAAACTGATATTGAAACCGATATTAGAACCGATATTGAAAAACCGATATTGAAAAACAAATATTGAAAAACTGATATCGAAAAACTGATATTGAAAAACCGATATTGAAAAACCGATATTGATTCCGATATTAGAACCGATATTCAAAAACCGATATTGGAGAACAAATATTGAAAAACTGATATTGAAAAACCGATATTGAAAAACAAATATTGAAAAACCGATATTGAAAAACTTATATCGAAAAACTGATATTGAAAAACCGATATTGAAAAACCGATATTGAAAAACCGATATTGAAACCGATATTAGAACCGATATTGAAAAACCGATATTGAAAAACAAATATTGAAAAACTGATATCGAAAAACTGATATCGAAAAACCGATATTGAAAAACTGATATTGAAACCGATATTAGAACCCATATTGAAAAACCGATATTGAAAAACAAATATTGAAAAACCGATATCGAAAAACTGATATTGAAAAACTGATATCGAAAAACTGATATTGAAAAACCGATATTGAAAAACTGATATTGAATCCGATATTAGAACTGATATTGAAAAACCGATATTGAAAAACAAATATTGAAAAACCGATATTGAAAAACAAATATTGAAAAACTGATATCGAAAAACCGATATTGAAAAACAAATATTGAAAAACCGATATTGAAAAACAAATATTGAAAAACTGATATTGAAAAACCGATATTGAAAAACTTATATTGCAAAACCGATATTGAAACCGATATTAGAACCGATATTGAAAAACCGATATTGAAAAACAAATATTGAAAAACTGATATTGAAAAACCGATATTGAAAAACCGATATTGAAAAACTGATATTGAAAAACTGATATTGAAAAACCGATATTGAAAAACCGATATTGAAAAACCGATATTGAAAAACTGATATTGAAACCGATATTAGAACCGATATTGAAAAACCGATATTGAAAAACAAATATTGAAAAACCGATATTGAAAAACAAATATTGAAAAACTGATATCGAAAAACCGATATTGAAACCGATATTAGAACCGATATTGAAAAACCGATATTGAAAAACAAATATTGAAAAACTGATATCGAAAAACCGATATTGAAAAACCGATATTGAAAAACCGATATTGAAAAACTTATATTGCAAAACCGATATTGAAACCGATATTAGAACCGATATTGTGAAACCGATATTGAAAAACAAATATTGAAAAACTGATATCGAAAAACTGATATTGAAAAACAAATATTGAAAAACTGATATCGAAAAACCGATATTGAAAAACCGATATTGAAAAACCGATATTGAAAAACTTATATTGCAAAACCGATATTGAAACCGATATTAGAACCGATATTGTGAAACCGATATTGAAAAACAAATATTGAAAAACTGATATCGAAAAACTGATATTGAAAAACCGATATTGAAAAACCGATATTGAAAAACTGATATTGAAACCGATATTAGAACCGATATTGAAAAACCGATATTGAAAAACAAATATTGAAAAACCGATATTGAAAAACAAATATTGAAAAACTGATATCGAAAAACCGATATTGAAACCGATATTAGAACCGATATTGAAAAACCGATATTGAAAAACAAATATTGAAAAACTGATATCGAAAAACCGATATTGAAAAACCGATATTGAAAAACCGATATTGAAAAACTTATATTGCAAAACCGATATTGAAACCGATATTAGAACCGATATTGTGAAACCGATATTGAAAAACAAATATTGAAAAACTGATATCGAAAAACTGATATTGAAAAACCGATATTGAAAAACCGATATTGAAAAACTGATATTGAAACCGATATTAGAACCGATATTGAAAAACCGATATTGAAAAACAAATATTGAAAAACCGATATTGAAAAACAAATATTGAAAAACTGATATCGAAAAACCGATATTGAAACCGATATTAGAACCGATATTGAAAAACCGATATTGAAAAACAAATATTGAAAAACTGATATCGAAAAACTGATATTGAAAAACCGATATTGAAAAACTGATATTGAAACCGATATTAGAACCGATATTGAAAAACCGATATTGAAAAACCGATATTGAAAAACTGATATTGAAACCGATATTAGAACCGATATTGAAAAACCGATATTGAAAAAGTGATATTGAAAAACCGATATTGAAAAACTGATATCGAAAAACTGATATTGAAAAACCGATATTGAAAAACTGATATCGAAAAACTGATATCGAAAAACCGATATTGAAAAACTGATATTGAAACCGATATTAGAACCGATATTGAAAAACCGATATTGAAAAACAAATATTGAAAAACTGATATCGAAAAACTGATATTGAAAAACCGATATTGAAAAACCGATATTGAAAAACTGATATTGAAACCGATATTAGAACCGATATTGAAAAACCGATATTGAAAAACAAATATTGAAAAACTGATATCGAAAAACTGATATTGAAAAACCGATATTGAAAAACCGATATTGATTCCGATATTAGAACCGATATTCAAAAACCGATATTGGAGAACAAATATTGAAAAACTGATATTGAAAAACCGATATTGAAAAACAAATATTGAAAAACCGATATTGAAAAACTTATATCGAAAAACTGATATTGAAAAACCGATATTGAAAAACCGATATTGAAAAACCGATATTGAAACCGATATTAGAACCGATATTGAAAAACCGATATTGAAAAACAAATATTGAAAAACTGATATCGAAAAACTGATATCGAAAAACCGATATTGAAAAACTGATATTGAAACCGATATTAGAACCCATATTGAAAAACCGATATTGAAAAACAAATATTGAAAAACCGATATCGAAAAACTGATATTGAAAAACTGATATCGAAAAACTGATATTGAAAAACCGATATTGAAAAACTGATATTGAATCCGATATTAGAACCGATATTGAAAAACCGATATTGAAAAACAAATATTGAAAAACCGATATTGAAAAACAAATATTGAAAAACTGATATCGAAAAACCGATATTGAAAAACAAATATTGAAAAACCGATATTGAAAAACAAATATTGAAAAACTGATATTGAAAAACCGATATTGAAAAACTTATATTGCAAAACCGATATTGAAACCGATATTAGAACCGATATTGAAAAACCGATATTGAAAAACAAATATTGAAAAACTGATATTGAAAAACCGATATTGAAAAACCGATATTGAAAAACTGATATTGAAAAACTGATATTGAAAAACCGATATTGAAAAACCGATATTGAAAAACCGATATTGAAAAACTGATATTGAAACCGATATTAGAACCGATATTGAAAAACCGATATTGAAAAACAAATATTGAAAAACCGATATTGAAAAACAAATATTGAAAAACTGATATCGAAAAACCGATATTGAAACCGATATTAGAACCGATATTGAAAAACCGATATTGAAAAACAAATATTGAAAAACTGATATCGAAAAACCGATATTGAAAAACCGATATTGAAAAACCGATATTGAAAAACTTATATTGCAAAACCGATATTGAAACCGATATTAGAACCGATATTGTGAAACCGATATTGAAAAACAAATATTGAAAAACTGATATCGAAAAACTGATATTGAAAAACAAATATTGAAAAACTGATATCGAAAAACCGATATTGAAAAACCGATATTGAAAAACCGATATTGAAAAACTTATATTGCAAAACCGATATTGAAACCGATATTAGAACCGATATTGTGAAACCGATATTGAAAAACAAATATTGAAAAACTGATATCGAAAAACTGATATTGAAAAACCGATATTGAAAAACCGATATTGAAAAACTGATATTGAAACCGATATTAGAACCGATATTGAAAAACCGATATTGAAAAACAAATATTGAAAAACCGATATTGAAAAACAAATATTGAAAAACTGATATCGAAAAACCGATATTGAAACCGATATTAGAACCGATATTGAAAAACCGATATTGAAAAACAAATATTGAAAAACTGATATCGAAAAACCGATATTGAAAAACCGATATTGAAAAACCGATATTGAAAAACTTATATTGCAAAACCGATATTGAAACCGATATTAGAACCGATATTGTGAAACCGATATTGAAAAACAAATATTGAAAAACTGATATCGAAAAACTGATATTGAAAAACCGATATTGAAAAACCGATATTGAAAAACTGATATTGAAACCGATATTAGAACCGATATTGAAAAACCGATATTGAAAAACAAATATTGAAAAACCGATATTGAAAAACAAATATTGAAAAACTGATATCGAAAAACCGATATTGAAACCGATATTAGAACCGATATTGAAAAACCGATATTGAAAAACAAATATTGAAAAACTGATATCGAAAAACTGATATTGAAAAACCGATATTGAAAAACTGATATTGAAACCGATATTAGAACCGATATTGAAAAACCGATATTGAAAAACCGATATTGAAAAACTGATATTGAAACCGATATTAGAACCGATATTGAAAAACCGATATTGAAAAAGTGATATTGAAAAACCGATATTGAAAAACTGATATTGAAAAACTGATATCGAAAAACCGATATTGAAAAACTGATATTGAAACCGATATTAGAACCGATATTGAAAAACCAATATTGAAAAACCGATATCGAAAAACTGATATTGAAAAACTGATATCGAAAAACTGATATTGAAAAACCGATATTGAAAAACTGATATTGAATCCGATATTAGAACCGATATTGAAAAACCGATATTGAAAAACAAATATTGAAAAACCGATATTGAAAAACAAATATTGAAAAACTGATATCGAAAAACCGATATTGAAACCGATATTAGAACCGATATTGAAAAACCGATATTGAACAACAAATATTGAAAAACTGATATCGAAAAACTGATATCGAAAAACCGATATTGAAAAACTGATATTGAAACCGATATTGAAAAACCGATATTGATTCCGATATTAGAACCGATATTCAAAAACCGATATTGGAGAACAAATATTGAAAAACTGATATTGAAAAACCGATATTGAAAAACAAATATTGAAAAACCGATATTGAAAAACTTATATCGAAAAACTGATATTGAAAAACCGATATTGAAAAACCGATATTGAAAAACCGATATTGAAACCGATATTAGAACCGATATTGAAAAACCGATATTGAAAAACAAATATTGAAAAACTGATATCGAAAAACTGATATCGAAAAACCGATATTGAAAAACTGATATTGAAACCGATATTAGAACCCATATTGAAAAACCGATATTGAAAAACAAATATTGAAAAACCGATATCGAAAAACTGATATTGAAAAACTGATATCGAAAAACTGATATTGAAAAACCGATATTGAAAAACTGATATTGAATCCGATATTAGAACCGATATTGAAAAACCGATATTGAAAAACAAATATTGAAAAACCGATATTGAAAAACAAATATTGAAAAACTGATATCGAAAAACCGATATTGAAAAACAAATATTGAAAAACCGATATTGAAAAACAAATATTGAAAAACTGATATTGAAAAACCGATATTGAAAAACTTATATTGCAAAACCGATATTGAAACCGATATTAGAACCGATATTGAAAAACCGATATTGAAAAACAAATATTGAAAAACTGATATTGAAAAACCGATATTGAAAAACCGATATTGAAAAACTGATATTGAAAAACTGAAATTGAAAAACCGATATTGAAAAACCGATATTGAAAAACCGATATTGAAAAACTGATATTGAAACCGATATTAGAACCGATATTGAAAAACCGATATTGAAAAACAAATATTGAAAAACCGATATTGAACAACAAATATTGAAAAACTGATATCGAAAAACTGATATCGAAAAACCGATACTGAAAAACTGATATTGAAACCGATATTAGAACCGATATTGAAAAACCGATATTGAAAAACAAATATTGAAAAACCGATATTGAAAAACTTATATCGAAAAACTGATATTGAAAAACCGATATTGAAAAACCGATATTGAAAAACCGATATTGAAAAACCGATATTGAAACCGATATTAGAACCGATATTGAAAAACCGATATTGAAAAACAAATATTGAAAAACCGATATTGAAAAACAAATATTGAAAAACTGATATCGAAAAACCGATATTGAAACCGATATTAGAACCGATATTGAAAAACCGATATTGAAAAACAAATATTGAAAAACTGATATCGAAAAACTGATATTGAAAAACCGATATTGAAAAACTGATATCGAAAAACTGATATCGAAAAACCGATATTGAAAAACTGATATTGAAACCGATATTAGAACCGATATTGAAATACCGATATTGAAAAACAAATATTGAAAAACTGATATCGAAAAACTGATATTGAAAAACCGATATTGAAAAACCGATATTGAAAAACTGATATTGAAACCGATATTAGAACCGATATTGAAAAACCGATATTGAAAAACAAATATTGAAA
The DNA here is from genome assembly GCF_050908995.1 of Andrena cerasifolii. NCBI lineage: Eukaryota > Metazoa > Arthropoda > Insecta > Hymenoptera > Andrenidae > Andrena > Andrena cerasifolii. Next base: position 36,474 of record NW_027485187.1, on the reverse strand, counting down.
AACTGATATCGAAAAACTGATATTGAAAAACCGATATTGAAAAACCGATATTGATTCCGATATTAGAACCGATATTCAAAAACCGATATTGGAGAACAAATATTGAAAAACTGATATTGAAAAACCGATATTGAAAAACAAATATTGAAAAACCGATATTGAAAAACTTATATCGAAAAACTGATATTGAAAAACCGATATTGAAAAACCGATATTGAAAAACCGATATTGAAACCGATATTAGAACCGATATTGAAAAACCGATATTGAAAAACAAATATTGAAAAACTGATATCGAAAAACTGATATCGAAAAACCGATATTGAAAAACTGATATTGAAACCGATATTAGAACCCATATTGAAAAACCGATATTGAAAAACAAATATTGAAAAACCGATATCGAAAAACTGATATTGAAAAACTGATATCGAAAAACTGATATTGAAAAACCGATATTGAAAAACTGATATTGAATCCGATATTAGAACCGATATTGAAAAACCGATATTGAAAAACAAATATTGAAAAACCGATATTGAAAAACAAATATTGAAAAACTGATATCGAAAAACCGATATTGAAAAACAAATATTGAAAAACTGATATCGAAAAACCGATATTGAAAAACCGATATTGAAAAACCGATATTGAAAAACTTATATTGCAAAACCGATATTGAAACCGATATTAGAACCGATATTGTGAAACCGATATTGAAAAACAAATATTGAAAAACTGATATCGAAAAACTGATATTGAAAAACCGATATTGAAAAACCGATATTGAAAAACTGATATTGAAACCGATATTAGAACCGATATTGAAAAACCGATATTGAAAAACAAATATTGAAAAACCGATATTGAAAAACAAATATTGAAAAACTGATATCGAAAAACCGATATTGAAACCGATATTAGAACCGATATTGAAAAACCGATATTGAAAAACAAATATTGAAAAACTGATATCGAAAAACCGATATTGAAAAACCGATATTGAAAAACCGATATTGAAAAACTTATATTGCAAAACCGATATTGAAACCGATATTAGAACCGATATTGTGAAACCGATATTGAAAAACAAATATTGAAAAACTGATATCGAAAAACTGATATTGAAAAACCGATATTGAAAAACCGATATTGAAAAACTGATATTGAAACCGATATTAGAACCGATATTGAAAAACCGATATTGAAAAACAAATATTGAAAAACCGATATTGAAAAACAAATATTGAAAAACTGATATCGAAAAACCGATATTGAAACCGATATTAGAACCGATATTGAAAAACCGATATTGAAAAACAAATATTGAAAAACTGATATCGAAAAACTGATATCGAAAAACCGATATTGAAAAACTGATATTGAAACCGATATTAGAACCGATATTGAAAAACCAATATTGAAAAACCGATATCGAAAAACTGATATTGAAAAACTGATATCGAAAAACTGATATTGAAAAACCGATATTGAAAAACTGATATTGAATCCGATATTAGAACCGATATTGAAAAACCGATATTGAAAAACAAATATTGAAAAACCGATATTGAAAAACAAATATTGAAAAACTGATATCGAAAAACCGATATTGAAACCGATATTAGAACCGATATTGAAAAACCGATATTGAACAACAAATATTGAAAAACTGATATCGAAAAACTGATATCGAAAAACCGATATTGAAAAACTGATATTGAAACCGATATTGAAAAACCGATATTGATTCCGATATTAGAACCGATATTCAAAAACCGATATTGGAGAACAAATATTGAAAAACTGATATTGAAAAACCGATATTGAAAAACAAATATTGAAAAACCGATATTGAAAAACTTATATCGAAAAACTGATATTGAAAAACCGATATTGAAAAACCGATATTGAAAAACCGATATTGAAACCGATATTAGAACCGATATTGAAAAACCGATATTGAAAAACAAATATTGAAAAACTGATATCGAAAAACTGATATCGAAAAACCGATATTGAAAAACTGATATTGAAACCGATATTAGAACCCATATTGAAAAACCGATATTGAAAAACAAATATTGAAAAACCGATATCGAAAAACTGATATTGAAAAACTGATATCGAAAAACTGATATTGAAAAACCGATATTGAAAAACTGATATTGAATCCGATATTAGAACCGATATTGAAAAACCGATATTGAAAAACAAATATTGAAAAACCGATATTGAAAAACAAATATTGAAAAACTGATATCGAAAAACCGATATTGAGAAACAAATATTGAAAAACCGATATTGAAAAACAAATATTGAAAAACTGATATTGAAAAACCGATATTGAAAAACTTATATTGCAAAACCGATATTGAAACCGATATTAGAACCGATATTGAAAAACCGATATTGAAAAACAAATATTGAAAAACCGATATTGAACAACAAATATTGAAAAACTGATATCGAAAAACTGATATCGAAAAACCGATATTGAAAAACTGATATTGAAACCGATATTAGAACCGATATTGAAAAACCGATATTGAAAAACAAATATTGAAAAACCGATATTGAAAAACTTATATCGAAAAACTGATATTGAAAAACCGATATTGAAAAACCGATATTGAAAAACCGATATTGAAAAACCGATATTGAAACCGATATTAGAACCGATATTGAAAAACCGATATTGAAAAACAAATATTGAAAAACTGATATCGAAAAACTGATATTGAAAAACCGATATTGAAAAACTGATATCGAAAAACTGATATCGAAAAACCGATATTGAAAAACTGATATTGAAACCGATATTAGAACCGATATTGAAAAACAAATATTGAAAAACTGATATCGAAAAACCGATATTGAGAAACAAATATTGAAAAACCGATATTGAAAAACAAATATTGAAAAACTGATATTGAAAAACCGATATTGAAAAACTTATATTGCAAAACCGATATTGAAACCGATATTAGAACCGATATTGAAAAACCGATATTGAAAAACAAATATTGAAAAACCGATATTGAACAACAAATATTGAAAAACTGATATCGAAAAACTGATATCGAAAAACCGATATTGAAAAACTGATATTGAAACCGATATTAGAACCGATATTGAAAAACCGATATTGAAAAACAAATATTGAAAAACCGATATTGAAAAACTTATATCGAAAAACTGATATTGAAAAACCGATATTGAAAAACCGATATTGAAAAACCGATATTGAAAAACCGATATTGAAACCGATATTAGAACCGATATTGAAAAACCGATATTGAAAAACAAATATTGAAAAACCGATATTGAAAAACAAATATTGAAAAACTGATATCGAAAAACCGATATTGAAACCGATATTAGAACCGATATTGAAAAACCGATATTGAAAAACAAATATTGAAAAACTGATATCGAAAAACTGATATTGAAAAACCGATATTGAAAAACTGATATCGAAAAACTGATATCGAAAAACCGATATTGAAAAACTGATATTGAAACCGATATTAGAACCGATATTGAAAAACAAATATTGAAAAACTGATATCGAAAAACTGATATTGAAAAACCGATATTGAAAAACCGATATTGATTCCGATATTAGAACCGATATTCAAAAACCGATATTGGAGAACAAATATTGAAAAACTGATATTGAAAAACCGATATTGAAAAACAAATATTGAAAAACCGATATTGAAAAACTTATATCGAAAAACTGATATTGAAAAACCGATATTGAAAAACCGATATTGAAAAACCGATATTGAAACCGATATTAGAACCGATATTGTGAAACCGATATTGAAAAACAAATATTGAAAAACTGATATCGAAAAACTGATATTGAAAAACCGATATTGAAAAACCGATATTGAAAAACTGATATTGAAACCGATATTAGAACCGATATTGAAAAACCGATATTGAAAAACAAATATTGAAAAACCGATATTGAAAAACAAATATTGAAAAACTGATATCGAAAAACCGATATTGAAACCGATATTAGAACCGATATTGAAAAACCGATATTGAAAAACAAATATTGAAAAACCGATATCGAAAAACTGATATTGAAAAACTGATATCGAAAAACTGATATTGAAAAACCGATATTGAAAAACTGATATTGAATCCGATATTAGAACCGATATTGAAAAACCGATATTGAAAAACAAATATTGAAAAACCGATATTGAAAAACAAATATTGAAAAACTGATATCGAAAAACCGATATTGAAAAACAAATATTGAAAAACCGATATTGAAAAACAAATATTGAAAAACTGATATTGAAAAACCGATATTGAAAAACTTATATTGCAAAACCGATATTGAAACCGATATTAGAACCGATATTGAAAAACCGATATTGAAAAACAAATATTGAAAAACTGATATTGAAAAACCGATATTGAAAAACCGATATTGAAAAACTGATATTGAAAAACTGATATTGAAAAACCGATATTGAAAAACCGATATTGAAAAACCGATATTGAAAAACTGATATTGAAACCGATATTAGAACCGATATTGAAAAACCGATATTGAAAAACAAATATTGAAAAACCGATATTGAAAAACAAATATTGAAAAACTGATATCGAAAAACCGATATTGAAACCGATATTAGAACCGATATTGAAAAACCGATATTGAAAAACAAATATTGAAAAACTGATATCGAAAAACCGATATTGAAAAACCGATATTGAAAAACCGATATTGAAAAACTTATATTGCAAAACCGATATTGAAACCGATATTAGAACCGATATTGTGAAACCGATATTGAAAAACAAATATTGAAAAACTGATATCGAAAAACTGATATTGAAAAACCGATATTGAAAAACCGATATTGAAAAACTGATATTGAAACCGATATTAGAACCGATATTGAAAAACCGATATTGAAAAACAAATATTGAAAAACCGATATTGAAAAACAAATATTGAAAAACTGATATGGAAAAACCGATATTGAAACCGATATTAGAACCGATATTGAAAAACCGATATTGAAAAACAAATATTGAAAAACTGATATCGAAAAACTGATATTGAAAAACCGATATTGAAAAACTGATATTGAAACCGATATTAGAACCGATATTGAAAAACCGATATTGAAAAACCGATATTGAAAAACTGATATTGAAACCGATATTAGAACCGATATTGAAAAACCGATATTGAAAAAGTGATATTGAAAAACCGATATTGAAAAACTGATATTGAAAAACTGATATTGAAAAACCGATATTGAATCCGATATTAGAACCGATATTCAAAAACCGATATTGAAAAACAAATATTGAAAAACTGATATCGAAAAACTGATATTGAAAAACCGATATTGAAAAACCGATATTGAATCCGATATTAGAACCGATATTGAAAAACCGATATTGAAAAACAAATATTGAAAAACTGATATCGAAAAACTGATATTGAAAAACAAATATTGAAAAACCGATATTGAAAAACAAATATTGAAAAACTGATATCGAAAAACTGATATTGAAAAACCGATATTGAATCCGATATTAGAACCGATATTCAAAAACCGATATTGGAGAACAAATATTGAAAAACTGATATTGAAAAACTGATATTGAAAAACCGATATTGAAAAACCGATATTGAAAAACCGATATTGAAAAACAAATATTGAAAAACTGATATCGAAAAACTGATATTGAAAAACCGATATTGAAAAACTGATATCGAAAAACTGATATCGAAAAACCGATATTGAAAAACTGATATTGAAACCGATATTAGAACCGATATTGAAAAACCGATATTGAAAAACAAATATTGAAAAACTGATATCGAAAAACTGATATTGAAAAACCGATATTGAAAAACCGATATTGAAAAACCGATATTGAAAAACCGATATTGAAAAACCGATATTGAAACCGATATTAGAACCGATATTGAAAAACCGATATTGAAAAAGTGATATTGAAAAACCGATATTGAAAAAATGATGTTGAAACCGATATTAGAACCGATATTGAAAAACCGATATTGAACAACAAATATTGAAAAACTGATATCGAAAAACTGATATCGAAAAACCGATATTGAAAAACTGATATTGAAACCGATATTAGAACCGATATTGAAAAACCGATATTGAAAAACAAATATTGAAAAACTGATATCGAAAAACTGATATTGAAAAACCGATATTGAAAAACCGATATTGAAAAACCGATATTGAAAAACAAATATTGAAAAACTGATATCGAAAAACCGATATTGAAAAACCGATATTGAAAACCGATATTAGAACCCATATTGAAAAACCGATATTGAAAAACAAATATTGAAAAACCGATATTGAAAAACAAATATTGAAAAACTGATATCGAAAAACCGATATTGAAACCGATATTAGAACCGATATTGAAAAACCGATATTGAAAAACAAATATTGAAAAACTGATATCGAAAAACTGATATTGAAAAACCGATATTGAAAAACTGATATCGAAAAACTGATATCGAAAAACCGATATTGAAAAACCGATATTGAAAAACCGATATTGATTCCGATATTAGAACCGATATTCAAAAACCGATATTGGAGAACAAATATTGAAAAACTGATATTGAAAAACCGATATTGAAAAACAAATATTGAAAAACCGATATTGAAAAACTTATATCGAAAAACTGATATTGAAAAACCGATATTGAAAAACCGATATTGAAAACCGATATTAGAACCCATATTGAAAAACCGATATTGAAAAACAAATATTGAAAAACCGATATTGAAAAACAAATATTGAAAAACTGATATCGAAAAACCGATATTGAAAAACCGATATTGAAAACCGATATTAGAACCCATATTGAAAAACCGATATTGAAAAACCGATATTGAAAAACTGATATTGAAACCGATATTAGAACCGATATTGAAAAACCGATATTGAAAAACAAATATTGAAAAACCGATATTTAAAAACAAATATTGAAAAACTGATATCGAAAAACCGATATTGAAACCGATATTAGAACCGATATTGAAAAACCGATATTGAAAAACAAATATTGAAAAACCGATATCGAAAAACTGATATTGAAAAACTGATATCGAAAAACTGATATTGAAAAACCGATATTGAAAAACTGATATTGAATCCGATATTAGAACCGATATTGAAAAACCGATATTGAAAAACAAATATTGAAAAACCGATATTGAAAAACAAATATTGAAAAACTGATATCGAAAAACCGATATTGAAAAACAAATATTGAAAAACCGATATTGAAAAACAAATATTGAAAAACTGATATTGAAAAACCGATATTGAAAAACTTATATTGCAAAACCGATATTGAAACCGATATTAGAACCCATATTGAAAAACCGATATTGAAAAACAAATATTGAAAAACTGATATTGAAAAACCGATATTGAAAAACCGATATTGAAAAACTGATATTGAAAAACTGATATTGAAAAACCGATATTGAAAAACCGATATTGAAAAACCGATATTGAAAAACTGATATTGAAACCGATATTAGAACCGATATTGAAAAACCGATATTGAAAAACAAATATTGAAAAACCGATATTGAAAAACAAATATTGAAAAACTGATATCGAAAAACCGATATTGAAACCGATATTAGAACCGATATTGAAAAACCGATATTGAAAAACAAATATTGAAAAACTGATATCGAAAAACCGATATTGAAAAACCGATATTGAAAAACCGATATTGAAAAACTTACATTGCAAAACCGATATTGAAACCGATATTAGAACCGATATTGTGAAACCGATATTGAAAAACAAATATTGAAAAACTGATATCGAAAAACTGATATTGAAAAACCGATATTGAAAAACCGATATTGAAAAACTGATATTGAAACCGATATTAGAACCGATATTGAAAAACCGATATTGAAAAACAAATATTGAAAAACCGATATTGAAAAACAAATATTGAAAAACTGATATCGAAAAACCGATATTGAAACCGATATTAGAACCGATATTGAAAAACCGATATTGAAAAACAAATATTGAAAAACTGATATCGAAAAACTGATATTGAAAAACCGATATTGAAAAACTGATATTGAAACCGATATTAGAACCGATATTGAAAAACCGATATTGAAAAACCGATATTGAAAAACTGATATTGAAACCGATATTAGAACCGATATTGAAAAACCGATATTGAAAAAGTGATATTGAAAAACCGATATTGAAAAACTGATATTGAAAAACTGATATTGAAAAACCGATATTGAATCCGATATTAGAACCGATATTCAAAAACCGATATTGAAAAACAAATATTGAAAAACTGATATCGAAAAACTGATATTGAAAAACCGATATTGAAAAACCGATATTGAATCCGATATTAGAACCGATATTGAAAAACCGATATTGAAAAACAAATATTGAAAAACTGATATCGAAAAACTGATATTGAAAAACAAATATTGAAAAACTGATATTGAAAAACTGATATTGAAAAACCGATATTGAAAAACCGATATTGAAAAACCGATATTGAAAAACAAATATTGAAAAACTGATATCGAAAAACTGATATTGAAAAACCGATATTGAAAAACTGATATCGAAAAACTGATATCGAAAAACCGATATTGAAAAACTGATATTGAAACCGATATTAGAACCGATATTGAAAAACCGATATTGAAAAACAAATATTGAAAAACTGATATCGAAAAACTGATATTGAAAAACCGATATTGAAAAACCGATATTGAAAAACCGATATTGAAAAACCGATATTGAAAAACCGATATTGAAACCGATATTAGAACCGATATTGAAAAACCGATATTGAAAAAGTGATATTGAAAAACCGATATTGAAAAAATGATGTTGAAACCGATATTAGAACCGATATTGAAAAACCGATATTGAACAACAAATATTGAAAAACTGATATCGAAAAACTGATATCGAAAAACCGATATTGAAAAACTGATATTGAAACCGATATTAGAACCGATATTGAAAAACCGATATTGAAAAACAAATATTGAAAAACTGATATCGAAAAACTGATATTGAAAAACCGATATTGAAAAACCGATATTGATTCCGATATTAGAACCGATATTCAAAAACCGATATTGGAGAACAAATATTGAAAAACTGATATTGAAAAACCGATATTGAAAAACAAATATTGAAAAACCGATATTGAAAAACTTATATCGAAAAACTGATATTGAAAAACCGATATTGAAAAACCGATATTAAAAAACCGATATTGAAAAACCGATATTGAAAAACCGATATTGAAAAACAAATATTGAAAAACCGATATTGAAAAACAAATATTGAAAAACTGATATCGAAAAACCGATATTGAAAAACCGATATTGAAAACCGATATTAGAACCCATATTGAAAAACCGATATCGAAAAACTGATATTGAAAAACCGATATTGAAAAACTGATATCGAAAAACTGATATCGAAAAACCGATATTGAAAAACCGATATTGAAAAACCGATATTGATTCCGATATTAGAACCGATATTCAAAAACCGATATTGGAGAACAAATATTGAAAAACTGATATTGAAAAACCGATATTGAAAAACAAATATTGAAAAACCGATATTGAAAAACTTATATCGAAAAACTGATATTGAAAAACCGATATTGAAAAACCGATATTGAAAACCGATATTAGAACCCATATTGAAAAACCGATATTGAAAAACAAATATTGAAAAACCGATATTGAAAAACAAATATTGAAAAACTGATATCGAAAAACCGATATTGAAAAACCGATATTGAAAACCGATATTAGAACCCATATTGAAAAACCGATATTGAAAAACCGATATTGAAAAACTGATATTGAAACCGATATTAGAACCGATATTGAAAAACCGATATTGAAAAACAAATATTGAAAAACCGATATTGAAAAACAAATATTGAAAAACTGATATTGAAAAACCGATATTGAAAAACAAATATTGAAAAACCGATATTGAAAAAGTGATATTGAAAAACCGATATTGAAAAACTGATATTGAAAAACTGATATTGAAAAACCGATATTGAATCCGATATTAGAACCGATATTCAAAAACCGATATTGAAAAACAAATATTGAAAAACTGATATCGAAAAACTGATATTGAAAAACCGATATTGAAAAACCGATATTGAATCCGATATTAGAACCGATATTGAAAAACCGATATTGAAAAACAAATATTGAAAAACTGATATCGAAAAACTGATATTGAAAAACAAATATTGAAAAACCGATATTGAAAAACAAATATTGAAAAACTGATATCGAAAAACTGATATTGAAAAACCGATATTGAATCCGATATTAGAACCGATATTCAAAAACCGATATTGGAGAACAAATATTGAAAAACTGATATTGAAAAACTGATATTGAAAAACCGATATTGAAAAACCGATATTGAAAAACCGATATTGAAAAACAAATATTGAAAAACTGATATCGAAAAACTGATATTGAAAAACCGATATTGAAAAACTGATATCGAAAAACTGATATCGAAAAACCGATATTGAAAAACTGATATTGAAACCGATATTAGAACCGATATTGAAAAACCGATATTGAAAAACAAATATTGAAAAACTGATATCGAAAAACTGATATTGAAAAACCGATATTGAAAAACCGATATTGAAAAACCGATATTGAAAAACCGATATTGAAAAACCGATATTGAAACCGATATTAGAACCGATATTGAAAAACCGATATTGAAAAAGTGATATTGAAAAACCGATATTGAAAAAATGATGTTGAAACCGATATTAGAACCGATATTGAAAAACCGATATTGAACAACAAATATTGAAAAACTGATATCGAAAAACTGATATCGAAAAACCGATATTGAAAAACTGATATTGAAACCGATATTAGAACCGATATTGAAAAACCGATATTGAAAAACAAATATTGAAAAACTGATATCGAAAAACTGATATTGAAAAACCGATATTGAAAAACCGATATTGATTCCGATATTAGAACCGATATTCAAAAACCGATATTGGAGAACAAATATTGAAAAACTGATATTGAAAAACCGATATTGAAAAACAAATATTGAAAAACCGATATTGAAAAACTTATATCGAAAAACTGATATTGAAAAACCGATATTGAAAAACCGATATTGAAAAACCGATATTGAAAAACCGATATTGAAAAACCGATATTGAAAAACAAATATTGAAAAACCGATATTGAAAAACAAATATTGAAAAACTGATATCGAAAAACCGATATTGAAAAACCGATATTGAAAACCGATATTAGAACCCATATTGAAAAACCGATATTGAAAAACAAATATTGAAAAACCGATATCGAAAAACTGATATTGAAAAACCGATATTGAAAAACTGATATCGAAAAACTGATATCGAAAAACCGATATTGAAAAACCGATATTGAAAAACCGATATTGATTCCGATATTAGAACCGATATTCAAAAACCGATATTGGAGAACAAATATTGAAAAACTGATATTGAAAAACCGATATTGAAAAACAAATATTGAAAAACCGATATTGAAAAACTTATATCGAAAAACTGATATTGAAAAACCGATATTGAAAAACCGATATTGAAAACCGATATTAGAACCCATATTGAAAAACCGATATTGAAAAACAAATATTGAAAAACCGATATTGAAAAACAAATATTGAAAAACTGATATCGAAAAACCGATATTGAAAAACCGATATTGAAAACCGATATTAGAACCCATATTGAAAAACCGATATTGAAAAACCGATATTGAAAAACTGATATTGAAACCGATATTAGAACCGATATTGAAAAACCGATATTGAAAAACAAATATTGAAAAACCGATATTGAAAAACAAATATTGAAAAACTGATATTGAAAAACCGATATTGAAAAACAAATATTGAAAAACCGATATTGAAAAACTTATATCGAAAAACTGATATTGAAAAACCGATATTGAAAAACCGATATTGAAAAACCGATATTGAAAAACCGATATTGAAAAACCGATATTGAAAAACAAATATTGAAAAACCGATATTGAAAAACAAATATTGAAAAACTGATATCGAAAAACCGATATTGAAAAACCGATATTGAAAACCGATATTAGAACCCATATTGAAAAACCGATATTGAAAAACAAATATTGAAAAACCGATATTGAAAAACAAATATTGAAAAACTGATATCGAAAAACCGATATTGAAACCGATATTAGAACCGATATTGAAAAACCGATATTGAAAAACAAATATTGAAAAACTGATATCGAAAAACTGATATTGAAAAACCGATATTGAAAAACTGATATCGAAAAACTGATATCGAAAAACCGATATTGAAAAACCGATATTGAAAAACCGATATTGATTCCGATATTAGAACCGATATTCAAAAACCGATATTGGAGAACAAATATTGAAAAACTGATATTGAAAAACCGATATTGAAAAACAAATATTGAAAAACCGATATTGAAAAACTTATATCGAAAAACTGATATTGAAAAACCGATATTGAAAAACCGATATTGAAAACCGATATTAGAACCCATATTGAAAAACCGATATTGAAAAACAAATATTGAAAAACCGATATTGAAAAACAAATATTGAAAAACTGATATCGAAAAACCGATATTGAAAAACCGATATTGAAAACCGATATTAGAACCCATATTGAAAAACCGATATTGAAAAACCGATATTGAAAAACTGATATTGAAACCGATATTAGAACCGATATTGAAAAACCGATATTGAAAAACAAATATTGAAAAACCGATATTGAAAAACAAATATTGAAAAACTGATATCGAAAAACCGATATTGAAACCGATATTAGAACCGATATTGAAAAACCGATATTGAAAAACAAATATTGAAAAACCGATATCGAAAAACTGATATTGAAAAACTGATATCGAAAAACTGATATTGAAAAACCGATATTGAAAAACTGATATTGAATCCGATATTAGAACCGATATTGAAAAACCGATATTGAAAAACAAATATTGAAAAACCGATATTGAAAAACAAATATTGAAAAACTGATATCGAAAAACCGATATTGAAAAACAAATATTGAAAAACCGATATTGAAAAACAAATATTGAAAAACTGATATTGAAAAACCGATATTGAAAAACTTATATTGCAAAACCGATATTGAAACCGATATTAGAACCGATATTGAAAAACCGATATTGAAAAACAAATATTGAAAAACTGATATTGAAAAACCGATATTGAAAAACCGATATTGAAAAACTGATATTGAAAAACTGATATTGAAAAACCGATATTGAAAAACCGATATTGAAAAACCGATATTGAAAAACTGATATTGAAACCGATATTAGAACCGATATTGAAAAACCGATATTGAAAAACAAATATTGAAAAACCGATATTGAAAAACAAATATTGAAAAACTGATATCGAAAAACCGATATTGAAACCGATATTAGAACCGATATTGAAAAACCGATATTGAAAAACAAATATTGAAAAACTGATATCGAAAAACCGATATTGAAAAACCGATATTGAAAAACCGATATTGAAAAACTTATATTGCAAAACCGATATTGAAACCGATATTAGAACCGATATTGTGAAACCGATATTGAAAAACAAATATTGAAAAACTGATATCGAAAAACTGATATTGAAAAACCGATATTGAAAAACCGATATTGAAAAACTGATATTGAAACCGATATTAGAACCGATATTGAAAAACCGATATTGAAAAACAAATATTGAAAAACCGATATTGAAAAACAAATATTGAAAAACTCATATCGAAAAACCGATATTGAAACCGATATTAGAACCGATATTGAAAAACCGATATTGAAAAACAAATATTGAAAAACTGATATCGAAAAACTGATATTGAAAAACCGATATTGAAAAACTGATATTGAAACCGATATTAGAACCGATATTGAAAAACCGATATTGAAAAACCGATATTGAAAAACTGATATTGAAACCGATATTAGAACCGATATTGAAAAACCGATATTGAAAAAGTGATATTGAAAAACCGATATTGAAAAACTGATATTGAAAAACTGATATTGAAAAACCGATATTGAATCCGATATTAGAACCGATATTCAAAAACCGATATTGAAAAACAAATATTGAAAAACTGATATCGAAAAACTGATATTGAAAAACCGATATTGAAAAACCGATATTGAATCCGATATTAGAACCGATATTGAAAAACCGATATTGAAAAACAAATATTGAAAAACTGATATCGAAAAACTGATATTGAAAAACAAATATTGAAAAACCGATATTGAAAAACAAATATTGAAAAACTGATATCGAAAAACTGATATTGAAAAACCGATATTGAATCCGATATTAGAACCGATATTCAAAAACCGATATTGGAGAACAAATATTGAAAAACTGATATTGAAAAACTGATATTGAAAAACCGATATTGAAAAACCGATATTGAAAAACCGATATTGAAAAACAAATATTGAAAAACTGATATCGAAAAACTGATATTGAAAAACCGATATTGAAAAACTGATATCGAAAAACTGATATCGAAAAACCGATATTGAAAAACTGATATTGAAACCGATATTAGAACCGATATTGAAAAACCGATATTGAAAAACAAATATTGAAAAACTGATATCGAAAAACTGATATTGAAAAACCGATATTGAAAAACCGATATTGAAAAACCGATATTGAAAAACCGATATTGAAAAACCGATATTGAAACCGATATTAGAACCGATATTGAAAAACCGATATTGAAAAAGTGATATTGAAAAACCGATATTGAAAAAATGATGTTGAAACCGATATTAGAACCGATATTGAAAAACCGATATTGAACAACAAATATTGAAAAACTGATATCGAAAAACTGATATCGAAAAACCGATATTGAAAAACTGATATTGAAACCGATATTAGAACCGATATTGAAAAACCGATATTGAAAAACAAATATTGAAAAACTGATATCGAAAAACTGATATTGAAAAACCGATATTGAAAAACCGATATTGATTCCGATATTAGAACCGATATTCAAAAACCGATATTGGAGAACAAATATTGAAAAACTGATATTGAAAAACCGATATTGAAAAACAAATATTGAAAAACCGATATTGAAAAACTTATATCGAAAAACTGATATTGAAAAACCGATATTGAAAAACCGATATTGAAAAACCGATATTGAAAAACCGATATTGAAAAACAAATATTGAAAAACCGATATTGAAAAACAAATATTGAAAAACTGATATCGAAAAACCGATATTGAAAAACCGATATTGAAAACCGATATTAGAACCCATATTGAAAAACCGATATTGAAAAACAAATATTGAAAAACCGATATCGAAAAACTGATATTGAAAAACCGATATTGAAAAACTGATATCGAAAAACTGATATCGAAAAACCGATATTGAAAAACCGATATTGAAAAACCGATATTGATTCCGATATTAGAACCGATATTCAAAAACCGATATTGGAGAACAAATATTGAAAAACTGATATTGAAAAACCGATATTGAAAAACAAATATTGAAAAACCGATATTGAAAAACTTATATCGAAAAACTGATATTGAAAAACCGATATTGAAAAACCGATATTGAAAACCGATATTAGAACCCATATTGAAAAACCGATATTGAAAAACAAATATTGAAAAACCGATATTGAAAAACAAATATTGAAAAACTGATATCGAAAAACCGATATTGAAAAACCGATATTGAAAACCGATATTAGAACCCATATTGAAAAACCGATATTGAAAAACCGATATTGAAAAACTGATATTGAAACCGATATTAGAACCGATATTGAAAAACCGATATTGAAAAACAAATATTGAAAAACCGATATTGAAAAACAAATATTGAAAAACTGATATTGAAAAACCGATATTGAAAAACAAATATTGAAAAACCGATATTGAAAAACTTATATCGAAAAACTGATATTGAAAAACCGATATTGAAAAACCGATATTGAAAAACCGATATTGAAAAACCGATATTGAAAAACCGATATTGAAAAACAAATATTGAAAAACCGATATTGAAAAACAAATATTGAAAAACTGATATCGAAAAACCGATATTGAAAAACCGATATTGAAAACCGATATTAGAACCCATATTGAAAAACCGATATTGAAAAACAAATATTGAAAAACCGATATTGAAAAACAAATATTGAAAAACTGATATCGAAAAACCGATATTGAAACCGATATTAGAACCGATATTGAAAAACCGATATTGAAAAACAAATATTGAAAAACTGATATCGAAAAACTGATATTGAAAAACCGATATTGAAAAACTGATATCGAAAAACTGATATCGAAAAACCGATATTGAAAAACCGATATTGAAAAACCGATATTGATTCCGATATTAGAACCGATATTCAAAAACCGATATTGGAGAACAAATATTGAAAAACTGATATTGAAAAACCGATATTGAAAAACAAATATTGAAAAACCGATATTGAAAAACTTATATCGAAAAACTGATATTGAAAAACCGATATTGAAAAACCGATATTGAAAACCGATATTAGAACCCATATTGAAAAACCGATATTGAAAAACAAATATTGAAAAACCGATATTGAAAAACAAATATTGAAAAACTGATATCGAAAAACCGATATTGAAAAACCGATATTGAAAACCGATATTAGAACCCATATTGAAAAACCGATATTGAAAAACCGATATTGAAAAACTGATATTGAAACCGATATTAGAACCGATATTGAAAAACCGATATTGAAAAACAAATATTGAAAAACCGATATTGAAAAACAAATATTGAAAAACTGATATCGAAAAACCGATATTGAAACCGATATTAGAACCGATATTGAAAAACCGATATTGAAAAACAAATATTGAAAAACCGATATCGAAAAACTGATATTGAAAAACTGATATCGAAAAACTGATATTGAAAAACCGATATTGAAAAACTGATATTGAATCCGATATTAGAACCGATATTGAAAAACCGATATTGAAAAACAAATATTGAAAAACCGATATTGAAAAACAAATATTGAAAAACTGATATCGAAAAACCGATATTGAAAAACAAATATTGAAAAACCGATATTGAAAAACAAATATTGAAAAACTGATATTGAAAAACCGATATTGAAAAACTTATATTGCAAAACCGATATTGAAACCGATATTAGAACCGATATTGAAAAACCGATATTGAAAAACAAATATTGAAAAACTGATATTGAAAAACCGATATTGAAAAACCGATATTGAAAAACTGATATTGAAAAACTGATATTGAAAAACCGATATTGAAAAACCGATATTGAAAAACCGATATTGAAAAACTGATATTGAAACCGATATTAGAACCGATATTGAAAAACCGATATTGAAAAACAAATATTGAAAAACCGATATTGAAAAACAAATATTGAAAAACTGATATCGAAAAACCGATATTGAAACCGATATTAGAACCGATATTGAAAAACCGGTATTGAAAAACAAATATTGAAAAACTGATATCGAAAAACCGATATTGAAAAACCGATATTGAAAAACCGATATTGAAAAACTTATATTGCAAAACCGATATTGAAACCGATATTAGAACCGATATTGTGAAACCGATATTGAAAAACAAATATTGAAAAACTGATATCGAAAAACTGATATTGAAAAACCGATATTGAAAAACCGATATTGAAAAACTGATATTGAAACCGATATTAGAACCGATATTGAAAAACCGATATTGAAAAACAAATATTGAAAAACCGATATTGAAAAACAAATATTGAAAAACTGATATCGAAAAACCGATATTGAAACCGATATTAGAACCGATATTGAAAAACCGATATTGAAAAACAAATATTGAAAAACTGATATCGAAAAACTGATATTGAAAAACCGATATTGAAAAACTGATATTGAAACCGATATTAGAACCGATATTGAAAAACCGATATTGAAAAACCGATATTGAAAAACTGATATTGAAACCGATATTAGAACCGATATTGAAAAACCGATATTGAAAAAGTGATATTGAAAAACCGATATTGAAAAACTGATATTGAAAAACTGATATTGAAAAACCGATATTGAATCCGATATTAGAACCGATATTCAAAAACCGATATTGAAAAACAAATATTGAAAAACTGATATCGAAAAACTGATATTGAAAAACCGATATTGAAAAACCGATATTGAATCCGATATTAGAACCGATATTGAAAAACCGATATTGAAAAACAAATATTGAAAAACTGATATCGAAAAACTGATATTGAAAAACAAATATTGAAAAACCGATATTGAAAAACAAATATTGAAAAACTGATATCGAAAAACTGATATTGAAAAACCGATATTGAATCCGATATTAGAACCGATATTCAAAAACCGATATTGGAGAACAAATATTGAAAAACTGATATTGAAAAACTGATATTGAAAAACCGATATTGAAAAACCGATATTGAAAAACCGATATTGAAAAACAAATATTGAAAAACTGATATCGAAAAACTGATATTGAAAAACCGATATTGAAAAACTGATATCGAAAAACTGATATCGAAAAACCGATATTGAAAAACTGATATTGAAACCGATATTAGAACCGATATTGAAAAACCGATATTGAAAAACAAATATTGAAAAACTGATATCGAAAAACTGATATTGAAAAACCGATATTGAAAAACCGATATTGAAAAACCGATATTGAAAAACCGATATTGAAAAACCGATATTGAAACCGATATTAGAACCGATATTGAAAAACCGATATTGAAAAAGTGATATTGAAAAACCGATATTGAAAAAATGATGTTGAAACCGATATTAGAACCGATATTGAAAAACCGATATTGAACAACAAATATTGAAAAACTGATATCGAAAAACTGATATCGAAAAACCGATATTGAAAAACTGATATTGAAACCGATATTAGAACCGATATTGAAAAACCGATATTGAAAAACAAATATTGAAAAACTGATATCGAAAAACTGATATTGAAAAACCGATATTGAAAAACCGATATTGATTCCGATATTAGAACCGATATTCAAAAACCGATATTGGAGAACAAATATTGAAAAACTGATATTGAAAAACCGATATTGAAAAACAAATATTGAAAAACCGATATTGAAAAACTTATATCGAAAAACTGATATTGAAAAACCGATATTGAAAAACCGATATTGAAAAACCGATATTGAAAAACCGATATTGAAAAACCGATATTGAAAAACAAATATTGAAAAACCGATATTGAAAAACAAATATTGAAAAACTGATATCGAAAAACCGATATTGAAAAACCGATATTGAAAACCGATATTAGAACCCATATTGAAAAACCGATATTGAAAAACCGATATTGAAAAACTGATATTGAAACCGATATTAGAACCGATATTGAAAAACCGATATTGAAAAACAAATATTGAAAAACCGATATTGAAAAACAAATATTGAAAAACTGATATCGAAAAACCGATATTGAAACCGATATTAGAACCGATATTGAAAAACCGATATTGAAAAACAAATATTGAAAAACCGATATCGAAAAACTGATATTGAAAAACTGATATCGAAAAACTGATATTGAAAAACCGATATTGAAAAACTGATATTGAATCCGATATTAGAACCGATATTGAAAAACCGATATTGAAAAACAAATATTGAAAAACCGATATTGAAAAACAAATATTGAAAAACTGATATCGAAAAACCGATATTGAAAAACAAATATTGAAAAACCGATATTGAAAAACAAATATTGAAAAACTGATATTGAAAAACCGATATTGAAAAACTTATATTGCAAAACCGATATTGAAACCGATATTAGAACCGATATTGAAAAACCGATATTGAAAAACAAATATTGAAAAACTGATATTGAAAAACCGATATTGAAAAACCGATATTGAAAAACTGATATTGAAAAACTGATATTGAAAAACCGATATTGAAAAACCGATATTGAAAAACCGATATTGAAAAACTGATATTGAAACCGATATTAGAACCGATATTGAAAAACCGATATTGAAAAACAAATATTGAAAAACCGATATTGAAAAACAAATATTGAAAAACTGATATCGAAAAACCGATATTGAAACCGATATTAGAACCGATATTGAAAAACCGATATTGAAAAACAAATATTGAAAAACTGATATCGAAAAACCGATATTGAAAAACCGATATTGAAAAACCGATATTGAAAAACTTATATTGCAAAACCGATATTGAAACCGATATTAGAACCGATATTGTGAAACCGATATTGAAAAACAAATATTGAAAAACTGATATCGAAAAACTGATATTGAAAAACCGATATTGAAAAACCGATATTGAAAAACTGATATTGAAACCGATATTAGAACCGATATTGAAAAACCGATATTGAAAAACAAATATTGAAAAACCGATATTGAAAAACAAATATTGAAAAACTGATATCGAAAAACCGATATTGAAACCGATATTAGAACCGATATTGAAAAACCGATATTGAAAAACAAATATTGAAAAACTGATATCGAAAAACTGATATTGAAAAACCGATATTGAAAAACTGATATTGAAACCGATATTAGAACCGATATTGAAAAACCGATATTGAAAAACCGATATTGAAAAACTGATATTGAAACCGATATTAGAACCGATATTGAAAAACCGATATTGAAAAAGTGATATTGAAAAACCGATATTGAAAAACTGATATTGAAAAACTGATATTGAAAAACCGATATTGAATCCGATATTAGAACCGATATTCAAAAACCGATATTGAAAAACAAATATTGAAAAAATGATATCGAAAAACTGATATTGAAAAACCGATATTGAAAAACCGATATTGAATCCGATATTAGAACCGATATTGAAAAACCGATATTGAAAAACAAATATTGAAAAACTGATATCGAAAAACTGATATTGAAAAACAAATATTGAAAAACCGATATTGAAAAACAAATATTGAAAAACTGATATCGAAAAACTGATATTGAAAAACCGATATTGAATCCGATATTAGAACCGATATTCAAAAACCGATATTGGAGAACAAATATTGAAAAACTGATATTGAAAAACTGATATTGAAAAACCGATATTGAAAAACCGATATTGAAAAACCGATATTGAAAAACAAATATTGAAAAACTGATATCGAAAAACTGATATTGAAAAACCGATATTGAAAAACTGATATCGAAAAACTGATATCGAAAAACCGATATTGAAAAACTGATATTGAAACCGATATTAGAACCGATATTGAAAAACCGATATTGAAAAACAAATATTGAAAAACTGATATCGAAAAACTGATATTGAAAAACCGATATTGAAAAACCGATATTGAAAAACCGATATTGAAAAACCGATATTGAAAAACCGATATTGAAACCGATATTAGAACCGATATTGAAAAACCGATATTGAAAAAGTGATATTGAAAAACCGATATTGAAAAAATGATGTTGAAACCGATATTAGAACCGATATTGAAAAACCGATATTGAACAACAAATATTGAAAAACTGATATCGAAAAACTGATATCGAAAAACCGATATTGAAAAACTGATATTGAAACCGATATTAGAACCGATATTGAAAAACCGATATTGAAAAACAAATATTGAAAAACTGATATCGAAAAACTGATATTGAAAAACCGATATTGAAAAACCGATATTGATTCCGATATTAGAACCGATATTCAAAAACCGATATTGGAGAACAAATATTGAAAAACTGATATTGAAAAACCGATATTGAAAAACAAATATTGAAAAACCGATATTGAAAAACTTATATCGAAAAACTGATATTGAAAAACCGATATTGAAAAACCGATATTGAAAAACCGATATTGAAAAACCGATATTGAAAAACCGATATTGAAAAACAAATATTGAAAAACCGATATTGAAAAACAAATATTGAAAAACTGATATCGAAAAACCGATATTGAAAAACCGATATTGAAAACCGATATTAGAACCCATATTGAAAAACCGATATTGAAAAACAAATATTGAAAAACCGATATTGAAAAACAAATATTGAAAAACTGATATCGAAAAACCGATATTGAAACCGATATTAGAACCGATATTGAAAAACCGATATTGAAAAACAAATATTGAAAAACTGATATCGAAAAACTGATATTGAAAAACCGATATTGAAAAACTGATATCGAAAAACTGATATCGAAAAACCGATATTGAAAAACCGATATTGAAAAACCGATATTGATTCCGATATTAGAACCGATATTCAAAAACCGATATTGGAGAACAAATATTGAAAAACTGATATTGAAAAACCGATATTGAAAAACAAATATTGAAAAACCGATATTGAAAAACTTATATCGAAAAACTGATATTGAAAAACCGATATTGAAAAACCGATATTGAAAACCGATATTAGAACCCATATTGAAAAACCGATATTGAAAAACAAATATTGAAAAACCGATATTGAAAAACAAATATTGAAAAACTGATATCGAAAAACCGATATTGAAAAACCGATATTGAAAACCGATATTAGAACCCATATTGAAAAACCGATATTGAAAAACAAATATTGAAAAACCGATATTGAAAAACAAATATTGAAAAGCTGATATCGAAAAACCGATATTGAAACCGATATTGAAAAACCGATATTGAAAAACCGATATTGAAAAACCGATATTGATTCCGATATTAGAACCGATATTCAAAAACCGATATTGGAGAACAAATATTGAAAAACTGATATCGAAAAACTGATATTGAAAAACCGATATTGAAAAACTGATATCGAAAAACTGATATCGAAAAACTGATATTGAAAAACCGATATTGAAAAACTGATATTGAATCCGATATTAGAACCGATATTGAAAAACCGATATTGAAAAACAAATATTGAAAAACCGATATTGAAAAACAAATATTGAAAAACTGATATCGAAAAACCGATATTGAAAAACAAATATTGAAAAACCGATATTGAAAAACAAATATTGAAAAACTGATATTGAAAAACCGATATTGAAAAACTTATATTGCAAAACCGATATTGAAACCGATATTAGAACCGATATTGAAAAACCGATATTGAAAAACAAATATTGAAAAACTGATATTGAAAAACCGATATTGAAAAACCGATATTGAAAAACTGATATTGAAAAACTGATATTGAAAAACCGATATTGAAAAACCGATATTGAAAAACCGATATTGAAAAACTGATATTGAAACCGATATTAGAACCGATATTGAAAAACCGATATTGAAAAACAAATATTGAAAAACCGATATTGAAAAACAAATATTGAAAAACTGATATCGAAAAACCGATATTGAAACCGATATTAGAACCGATATTGAAAAACCGATATTGAAAAACAAATATTGAAAAACTGATATCGAAAAACCGATATTGAAAAACCGATATTGAAAAACCGATATTGAAAAACTTATATTGCAAAACCGATATTGAAACCGATATTAGAACCGATATTGTGAAACCGATATTGAAAAACAAATATTGAAAAACTGATATCGAAAAACTGATATTGAAAAACCGATATTGAAAAACCGATATTGAAAAACTGATATTGAAACCGATATTAGAACCGATATTGAAAAACCGATATTGAAAAACAAATATTGAAAAACCGATATTGAAAAACAAATATTGAAAAACTGATATCGAAAAACCGATATTGAAACCGATATTAGAACCGATATTGAAAAACCGATATTGAAAAACAAATATTGAAAAACTGATATCGAAAAACTGATATTGAAAAACCGATATTGAAAAACTGATATTGAAACCGATATTAGAACCGATATTGAAAAACCGATATTGAAAAACCGATATTGAAAAACTGATATTGAAACCGATATTAGAACCGATATTGAAAAACCGATATTGACAAAGTGATATTGAAAAACCGATATTGAAAAACTGATATTGAAAAACTGATATCGAAAAACCGATATTGAAAAACTGATATTGAAACCGATATTAGAACCGATATTGAAAAACCAATATTGAAAAACCGATATCGAAAAACTGATATTGAAAAACTGATATCGAAAAACTGATATTGAAAAACCGATATTGAAAAACTGATATTGAATCCGATATTAGAACCGATATTGAAAAACCGATATTGAAAAACAAATATTGAAAAACCGATATTGAAAAACAAATATTGAAAAACTGATATCGAAAAACCGATATTGAAACCGATATTAGAACCGATATTGAAAAACCGATATTGAACAACAAATATTGAAAAACTGATATCGAAAAACTGATATCGAAAAACCGATATTGAAAAACTGATATTGAAACCGATATTAGAACCGATATTGAAAAACCGATATTGAAAAACAAATATTGAAAAACTGATATCGAAAAACTGATATTGAAAAACCGATATTGAAAAACCGATATTGAATCCGATATTAGAACCGATATTGAAAAACCGATATTGAAAAACAAATATTGAAAAACTGATATCGAAAAACTGATATTGAAAAACAAATATTGAAAAACCGATATTGAAAAACAAATATTGAAAAACTGATATCGAAAAACTGATATTGAAAAACCGATATTGAATCCGATATTAGAACCGATATTCAAAAACCGATATTGGAGAACAAATATTGAAAAACTGATATTGAAAAACTGATATTGAAAAACCGATATTGAAAAACCGATATTGAAAAACCGATATTGAAAAACAAATATTGAAAAACTGATATCGAAAAACTGATATTGAAAAACCGATATTGAAAAACTGATATCGAAAAACTGATATCGAAAAACCGATATTGAAAAACTGATATTGAAACCGATATTAGAACCGATATTGAAAAACCGATATTGAAAAACAAATATTGAAAAACTGATATCGAAAAACTGATATTGAAAAACCGATATTGAAAAACCGATATTGAAAAACCGATATTGAAAAACCGATATTGAAAAACCGATATTGAAACCGATATTAGAACCGATATTGAAAAACCGATATTGAAAAAGTGATATTGAAAAACCGATATTGAAAAAATGATGTTGAAACCGATATTAGAACCGATATTGAAAAACCGATATTGAACAACAAATATTGAAAAACTGATATCGAAAAACTGATATCGAAAAACCGATATTGAAAAACTGATATTGAAACCGATATTAGAACCGATATTGAAAAACCGATATTGAAAAACAAATATTGAAAAACTGATATCGAAAAACTGATATTGAAAAACCGATATTGAAAAACCGATATTGATTCCGATATTAGAACCGATATTCAAAAACCGATATTGGAGAACAAATATTGAAAAACTGATATTGAAAAACCGATATTGAAAAACAAATATTGAAAAACCGATATTGAAAAACTTATATCGAAAAACTGATATTGAAAAACCGATATTGAAAAACCGATATTGAAAAACCGATATTGAAAAACCGATATTGAAACCGATATTAGAACCGATATTGAAAAACCGATATTGAAAAACTGATATTGAAAAACTGATATCGAAAAACCGATATTGAAAAACTGATATTGAAACCGATATTAGAACCGATATTGAAAAACCAATATTGAAAAACAAATATTGAAAAACCGATATTGAAAAACTTATATCGAAAAACTGATATTGAAAAACCGATATTGAAAAACCGATATTGAAAAACCGATATTGAAAAACTGATATTGAAACCGATATTAGAACCGATATTGAAAAAACGATATTGAAAAAGTGATATTGAAAAACCGATATTGAAAAACTGATATTGAAAAACTGATATCGAAAAACCGATATTGAAAAACTGATATTGAAACCGATATTAGAACCGATATTGAAAAACCAATATTGAAAAACCGATATCGAAAAACTGATATTGAAAAACTGATATCGAAAAACTGATATTGAAAAACCGATATTGAAAAACTGATATTGAATCCGATATTAGAACCGATATTGAAAAACCGATATTGAAAAACAAATATTGAAAAACCGATATTGAAAAACAAATATTGAAAAACTGATATCGAAAAACCGATATTGAAAAACCGATATTGAAAAACCGATATTGAAAAACCGATATTGAAACCGATATTAGAACCGATATTGAAAAACCGATATTGAAAAAGTGATATTGAAAAACCGATATTGAAAAAATGATGTTGAAACCGATATTAGAACCGATATTGAAAAACCGATATTGAACAACAAATATTGAAAAACTGATATCGAAAAACTGATATCGAAAAACCGATATTGAAAAACTGATATTGAAACCGATATTAGAACCGATATTGAAAAACCGATATTGAAAAACAAATATTGAAAAACTGATATCGAAAAACTGATATTGAAAAACCGATATTGAAAAACCGATATTGATTCCGATATTAGAACCGATATTCAAAAACCGATATTGGAGAACAAATATTGAAAAACTGATATTGAAAAACCGATATTGAAAAACAAATATTGAAAAACCGATATTGAAAAACTTATATCGAAAAACTGATATTGAAAAACCGATATTGAAAAACCGATATTGAAAAACCGATATTGAAAAACCGATATTGAAAAACCGATATTGAAAAACAAATATTGAAAAACCGATATTGAAAAACAAATATTGAAAAACTGATATCGAAAAACCGATATTGAAAAACCGATATTGAAAACCGATATTAGAACCCATATTGAAAAACCGATATTGAAAAACAAATATTGAAAAACCGATATTGAAAAACAAATATTGAAAAACTGATATCGAAAAACCGATATTGAAACCGATATTAGAACCGATATTGAAAAACCGATATTGAAAAACAAATATTGAAAAACTGATATCGAAAAACTGATATTGAAAAACCGATATTGAAAAACTGATATCGAAAAACTGATATCGAAAAACCGATATTGAAAAACCGATATTGAAAAACCGATATTGATTCCGATATTAGAACCGATATTCAAAAACCGATATTGGAGAACAAATATTGAAAAACTGATATTGAAAAACCGATATTGAAAAACAAATATTGAAAAACCGATATTGAAAAACTTATATCGAAAAACTGATATTGAAAAACCGATATTGAAAAACCGATATTGAAAACCGATATTAGAACCCATATTGAAAAACCGATATTGAAAAACAAATATTGAAAAACCGATATTGAAAAACAAATATTGAAAAACTGATATCGAAAAACCGATATTGAAAAACCGATATTGAAAACCGATATTAGAACCCATATTGAAAAACCGATATTGAAAAACAAATATTGAAAAACCGATATTGAAAAACAAATATTGAAAAACTGATATCGAAAAACCGATATTGAAACCGATATTGAAAAACCGATATTGAAAAACCGATATTGAAAAACCGATATTGATTCCGATATTAGAACCGATATTCAAAAACCGATATTGGAGAACAAATATTGAAAAACTGATATCGAAAAACTGATATTGAAAAACCGATATTGAAAAACTGATATCGAAAAACTGATATCGAAAAACTGATATTGAAAAACCGATATTGAAAAACTGATATTGAATCCGATATTAGAACCGATATTGAAAAACCGATATTGAAAAACAAATATTGAAAAACCGATATTGAAAAACAAATATTGAAAAACTGATATCGAAAAACCGATATTGAAAAACAAATATTGAAAAACCGATATTGAAAAACAAATATTGAAAAACTGATATTGAAAAACCGATATTGAAAAACTTATATTGCAAAACCGATATTGAAACCGATATTAGAACCGATATTGAAAAACCGATATTGAAAAACAAATATTGAAAAACTGATATTGAAAAACCGATATTGAAAAACCGATATTGAAAAACTGATATTGAAAAACTGATATTGAAAAACCGATATTGAAAAACCGATATTGAAAAACCGATATTGAAAAACTGATATTGAAACCGATATTAGAACCGATATTGAAAAACCGATATTGAAAAACAAATATTGAAAAACCGATATTGAAAAACAAATATTGAAAAACTGATATCGAAAAACCGATATTGAAACCGATATTAGAACCGATATTGAAAAACCGATATTGAAAAACAAATATTGAAAAACTGGTATTGAAAAACCGATATTGAATCCGATATTAGAACCGATATTCAAAAACCGATATTGGAGAACAAATATTGAAAAACTGATATTGAAAAACTGATATTGAAAAACCGATATTGAAAAACCGATATTGAAAAACCGATATTGAAAAACAAATATTGAAAAACTGATATCGAAAAACTGATATTGAAAAACCGATATTGAAAAACTGATATCGAAAAACTGATATCGAAAAACCGATATTGAAAAACTGATATTGAAACCGATATTAGAACCGATATTGAAAAACCGATATTGAAAAACAAATATTGAAAAACTGATATCGAAAAACTGATATTGAAAAACCGATATTGAAAAACCGATATTGAAAAACCGATATTGAAAAACCGATATAGAAAAACCGATATTGAAAAACAAATATTGAAAAACTGATATCGAAAAACTGATATTGAAAAACCGATATTGAAAAACCGATATTAATTCCGATATTAGAACCGATATTCAAAAACCGATATTGGAGAACAAATATTGAAAAACTGATATTGAAAAACCGATATTGAAAAACAAATATTGAAAAACCGATATTGAAAAACTTATATCGAAAAACTGATATTGAAAAACCGATATTGAAAAACCGATATTGAAAAACCGATATTGAAAAACCGATATTGAAACCGATATTAGAACCGATATTGAAAAACCGATATTGAAAAACTGATATTGAAAAACTGATATCGAAAAACCGATATTGAAAAACTGATATTGAAACCGATATTAGAACCGATATTGAAAAACCAATATTGAAAAACAAATATTGAAAAACCGATATTGAAAAACTTATATCGAAAAGCTGATATTGAAAAACCGATATTGAAAAACCGATATTGAAAAACCGATATTGAAAAACTGATATTGAAACCGATATTAGAACCGATATTGAAAAAACGATATTGAAAAAGTGATATTGAAAAACCGATATTGAAAAACTGATATTGAAAAACTGATATCGAAAAACCGATATTGAAAAACTGATATTGAAACCGATATTAGAACCGATATTGAAAAACCAATATTGAAAAACCGATATTGAAAAACCGATATTGAAAAACCGATATTGAAACCGATATTAGAACCGATATCGAAAAACTGATATTGAAAAACCGATATTGAAAAACTGATATTGAATCCGATATTAGAACCGATATTGAAAAACCGATATTGAAAAACAAATATTGAAAAACCGATATTGAAAAACAAATATTGAAAAACTGATATCGAAAAACCGATATTGAAACCGATATTAGAACCGATATTGAAAAACCGATATTGAACAACAAATATTGAAAAACTGATATCGAAAAACTGATATCGAAAAACCGATATTGAAAAACTGATATTGAAACCGATATTAGAACCGATATTGAAAAACCGATATTGAAAAACAAATATTGAAAAACTGATATCGAAAAACTGATATTGAAAAACCGATATTGAAAAACCGATATTGAATCCGATATTAGAACCGATATTGAAAAACCGATATTGAAAAACAAATATTGAAAAACTGATATCGAAAAACTGATATTGAAAAACAAATATTGAAAAACCGATATTGAAAAACAAATATTGAAAAACTGATATCGAAAAACTGATATTGAAAAACCGATATTGAATCCGATATTAGAACCGATATTCAAAAACCGATATTGGAGAACAAATATTGAAAAACTGATATTGAAAAACTGATATTGAAAAACCGATATTGAAAAACCGATATTGAAAAACCGATATTGAAAAACAAATATTGAAAAACTGATATCGAAAAACTGATATTGAAAAACCGATATTGAAAAACTGATATCGAAAAACTGATATCGAAAAACCGATATTGAAAAACTGATATTGAAACCGATATTAGAACCGATATTGAAAAACCGATATTGAAAAACAAATATTGAAAAACTGATATCGAAAAACTGATATTGAAAAACCGATATTGAAAAACCGATATTGAAAAACCGATATTGAAAAACCGATATTGAAAAACCGATATTGAAACCGATATTAGAACCGATATTGAAAAACCGATATTGAAAAAGTGATATTGAAAAACCGATATTGAAAAAATGATGTTGAAACCGATATTAGAACCGATATTGAAAAACCGATATTGAACAACAAATATTGAAAAACTGATATCGAAAAACTGATATCGAAAAACCGATATTGAAAAACTGATATTGAAACCGATATTAGAACCGATATTGAAAAACCGATATTGAACAACAAATATTGAAAAACTGATATCGAAAAACTGATATTGAAAAACCGATATTGAAAAACCGATATTGATTCCGATATTAGAACCGATATTGAAAAACCGATATTGAAAAACAAATATTGAAAAACTGATATCGAAAAACTGATATTGAAAAACCGATATTGAAAAACCGATATTGATTCCGATATTAGAACCGATATTCAAAAACCGATATTGGAGAACAAATATTGAAAAACTGATATTGAAAAACCGATATTGAAAAACAAATATTGAAAAACCGATATTGAAAAACTTATATCGAAAAACTGATATTGAAAAACCGATATTGAAAAACCGATATTGAAAAACCGATATTGAAAAACCGATATTGAAAAACCGATATTGAAAAACAAATATTGAAAAACCGATATTGAAAAACAAATATTGAAAAACTGATATCGAAAAACCGATATTGAAAAACCGATATTGAAAACCGATATTAGAACCCATATTGAAAAACCGATATTGAAAAACAAATATTGAAAAACCGATATTGAAAAACAAATATTGAAAAACTGATATCGAAAAACCGATATTGAAACCGATATTAGAACCGATATTGAAAAACCGATATTGAAAAACAAATATTGAAAAACTGATATCGAAAAACTGATATTGAAAAACCGATATTGAAAAACTGATATCGAAAAACTGATATCGAAAAACCGATATTGAAAAACCGATATTGAAAAACCGATATTGATTCCGATATTAGAACCGATATTCAAAAACCGATATTGGAGAACAAATATTGAAAAACTGATATTGAAAAACCGATATTGAAAAACAAATATTGAAAAACCGATATTGAAAAACTTATATCGAAAAACTGATATTGAAAAACCGATATTGAAAAACCGATATTGAAAACCGATATTAGAACCCATATTGAAAAACCGATATTGAAAAACAAATATTGAAAAACCGATATTGAAAAACAAATATTGAAAAACTGATATCGAAAAACCGATATTGAAAAACCGATATTGAAAACCGATATTAGAACCCATATTGAAAAACCGATATTGAAAAACAAATATTGAAAAACCGATATTGAAAAACAAATATTGAAAAGCTGATATCGAAATACCGATATTGAAACCGATATTGAAAAACCGATATTGAAAAACCGATATTGAAAAACCGATATTGATTCCGATATTAGAACCGATATTCAAAAACCGATATTGGAGAACAAATATTGAAAAACTGATATCGAAAAACTGATATTGAAAAACCGATATTGAAAAACTGATATCGAAAAACTGATATCGAAAAACTGATATTGAAAAACCGATATTGAAAAACTGATATTGAATCCGATATTAGAACCGATATTGAAAAACCGATATTGAAAAACAAATATTGAAAAACCGATATTGAAAAACAAATATTGAAAAACTGATATCGAAAAACCGATATTGAAAAACAAATATTGAAAAACCGATATTGAAAAACAAATATTGAAAAACTGATATTGAAAAACCGATATTGAAAAACTTATATTGCAAAACCCGATATTGAAACCGATATTAGAACCGATATTGAAAAACCGATATTGAAAAACAAATATTGAAAAACTGATATTGAAAAACCGATATTGAAAAACCGATATTGAAAAACTGATATTGAAAAACTGATATTGAAAAACCGATATTGAAAAACCGATATTGAAAAACCGATATTGAAAAACTGATATTGAAACCGATATTAGAACCGATATTGAAAAAACCGATATTGAAAAACAAATATTGAAAAACCGATATTGAAAAACAAATATTGAAAAACTGATATCGAAAAACCGATATTGAAACCGATATTAGAACCGATATTGAAAAACCGATATTGAAAAACAAATATTGAAAAACTGATATCGAAAAACCGATATTGAAAAACCGATATTGAAAAACCGATATTGAAAAACTTATATTGCAAAACCGATATTGAAACCGATATTAGAACCGATATTGTGAAACCGATATTGAAAAACAAATATTGAAAAACTGATATCGAAAAACTGATATTGAAAAACCGATATTGAAAAACCGATATTGAAAAATTGATATTGAAACCGATATTAGAACCGATATTGAAAAACCGATATTGAAAAACAAATATTGAAAAACCGATATTGAAAAACAAATATTGAAAAACTGATATCGAAAAACCGATATTGAAACCGATATTAGAACCGATATTGAAAAACCGATATTGAAAAACAAATATTGAAAAACTGATATCGAAAAACTGATATTGAAAAACCGATATTGAAAAACTGATATTGAAACCGATATTAGAACCGATATTGAAAAACCGATATTGAAAAACCGATATTGAAAAACTGATATTGAAACCGATATTAGAACCGATATTGAAAAACCGATATTGACAAAGTGATATTGAAAAACCGATATTGAAAAACT
Organism: Andrena cerasifolii; assembly: GCF_050908995.1. Classification (NCBI taxonomy): domain Eukaryota; kingdom Metazoa; phylum Arthropoda; class Insecta; order Hymenoptera; family Andrenidae; genus Andrena; species Andrena cerasifolii. The sequence continues at coordinate 3,300 of NW_027485187.1, read as the reverse complement.
GATATTGAAAAACTGATATCGAAAAACCGATATTGAAAAACTGATATTGAAACCGATATTAGAACCGATATTGAAAAACCAATATTGAAAAACCGATATCGAAAAACTGATATTGAAAAACTGATATCGAAAAACTGATATTGAAAAACCGATATTGAAAAACTGATATTGAATCCGATATTAGAACCGATATTGAAAAACCGATATTGAAAAACAAATATTGAAAAACCGATATTGAAAAACAAATATTGAAAAACTGATATCGAAAAACCGATATTGAAACCGATATTAGAACCGATATTGAAAAACCGATATTGAACAACAAATATTGAAAAACTGATATCGAAAAACTGATATCGAAAAACCGATATTGAAAAACTGATATTGAAACCGATATTAGAACCGATATTGAAAAACCGATATTGAAAAACAAATATTGAAAAACTGATATCGAAAAACTGATATTGAAAAACCGATATTGAAAAACCGATATTGAATCCGATATTAGAACCGATATTGAAAAACCGATATTGAAAAACAAATATTGAAAAACTGATATCGAAAAACTGATATTGAAAAACAAATATTGAAAAACCGATATTGAAAAACAAATATTGAAAAACTGATATCGAAAAACTGATATTGAAAAACCGATATTGAATCCGATATTAGAACCGATATTCAAAAACCGATATTGGAGAACAAATATTGAAAAACTGATATTGAAAAACTGATATTGAAAAACCGATATTGAAAAACCGATATTGAAAAACCGATATTGAAAAACAAATATTGAAAAACTGATATCGAAAAACTGATATTGAAAAACCGATATTGAAAAACTGATATCGAAAAACTGATATCGAAAAACCGATATTGAAAAACTGATATTGAAACCGATATTAGAACCGATATTGAAAAACCGATATTGAAAAACAAATATTGAAAAACTGATATCGAAAAACTGATATTGAAAAACCGATATTGAAAAACCGATATTGAAAAACCGATATTGAAAAACCGATATTGAAAAACCGATATTGAAACCGATATTAGAACCGATATTGAAAAACCGATATTGAAAAAGTGATATTGAAAAACCGATATTGAAAAAATGATGTTGAAACCGATATTAGAACCGATATTGAAAAACCGATATTGAACAACAAATATTGAAAAACTGATATCGAAAAACTGATATCGAAAAACCGATATTGAAAAACTGATATTGAAACCGATATTAGAACCGATATTGAAAAACCGATATTGAAAAACAAATATTGAAAAACTGATATCGAAAAACTGATATTGAAAAACCGATATTGAAAAACCGATATTGATTCCGATATTAGAACCGATATTCAAAAACCGATATTGGAGAACAAATATTGAAAAACTGATATTGAAAAACCGATATTGAAAAACAAATATTGAAAAACCGATATTGAAAAACTTATATCGAAAAACTGATATTGAAAAACCGATATTGAAAAACCGATATTGAAAAACCGATATTGAAAAACCGATATTGAAACCGATATTAGAACCGATATTGAAAAACCGATATTGAAAAACTGATATTGAAAAACTGATATCGAAAAACCGATATTGAAAAACTGATATTGAAACCGATATTAGAACCGATATTGAAAAACCAATATTGAAAAACAAATATTGAAAAACCGATATTGAAAAACTTATATCGAAAAACTGATATTGAAAAACCGATATTGAAAAACCGATATTGAAAAACCGATATTGAAAAACTGATATTGAAACCGATATTAGAACCGATATTGAAAAAACGATATTGAAAAAGTGATATTGAAAAACCGATATTGAAAAACTGATATTGAAAAACTGATATCGAAAAACCGATATTGAAAAACTGATATTGAAACCGATATTAGAACCGATATTGAAAAACCAATATTGAAAAACCGATATCGAAAAACTGATATTGAAAAACTGATATCGAAAAACTGATATTGAAAAACCGATATTGAAAAACTGATATTGAATCCGATATTAGAACCGATATTGAAAAACCGATATTGAAAAACAAATATTGAAAAACCGATATTGAAAAACAAATATTGAAAAACTGATATCGAAAAACCGATATTGAAAAACCGATATTGAAAAACCGATATTGAAAAACCGATATTGAAACCGATATTAGAACCGATATTGAAAAACCGATATTGAAAAAGTGATATTGAAAAACCGATATTGAAAAAATGATGTTGAAACCGATATTAGAACCGATATTGAAAAACCGATATTGAACAACAAATATTGAAAAACTGATATCGAAAAACTGATATCGAAAAACCGATATTGAAAAACTGATATTGAAACCGATATTAGAACCGATATTGAAAAACCGATATTGAAAAACAAATATTGAAAAACTGATATCGAAAAACTGATATTGAAAAACCGATATTGAAAAACCGATATTGATTCCGATATTAGAACCGATATTCAAAAACCGATATTGGAGAACAAATATTGAAAAACTGATATTGAAAAACCGATATTGAAAAACAAATATTGAAAAACCGATATTGAAAAACTTATATCGAAAAACTGATATTGAAAAAACCGATATTGAAAAACCGGTATTGAAAAACCGATATTGAAAAACCGATATTGAAAAACCGATATTGAAAAACAAATATTGAAAAACCGATATTGAAAAACAAATATTGAAAAACTGATATCGAAAAACCGATATTGAAAAACCGATATTGAAAACCGATATTAGAACCCATATTGAAAAAACCGATATTGAAAAACAAATATTGAAAAACCGATATTGAAAAACAAATATTGAAAAACTGATATCGAAAAACCGATATTGAAACCGATATTAGAACCGATATTGAAAAACCGATATTGAAAAACAAATATTGAAGAACTGATATCGAAAAACTGATATTGAAAAACCGATATTGAAAAACTGATATCGAAAAACTGATATCGAAAAACCGATATTGAAAAACCGATATTGAAAAACCGATATTGATTCCGATATTAGAACCGATATTCAAAAACCGATATTGGAGAACAAATATTGAAAAACTGATATTGAAAAACCGATATTGAAAAACAAATATTGAAAAACCGATATTGAAAAACTTATATCGAAAAACTGATATTGAAAAACCGATATTGAAAAACCGATATTGAAAACCGATATTAGAACCCATATTGAAAAACCGATATTGAAAAACAAATATTGAAAAACCGATATTGAAAAACAAATATTGAAAAACTGATATCGAAAAACCGATA